>NC_063202.1:26743836-26818836 GCF_017589495.1 Alosa alosa
GATCCCAGGGTGGCGCGCCAACGGGGGAGAGGGGACAGACTTGATGGGATTGCAGAAATCTATGAGGGCCATGATGAATGCCTGAAATAGGTTTGTCGCGATCCTGATAAGCCATTTGTTTTCATTAGGCTGATGGTAGCCTTAGTCCATGGGGTCCGTGGAGGTGTGGTATGGGGCTGGTGGGTGGAGGTTGGGTTGGAGAGACAGAGAGCTGTCTCTCCACGAGCTTGAGGTGCGTCCTCTGAACGCGTAGGGCCAGGCTGGCTCCAGGAGGCTCGGTCGGCGAGCCCTATATAGCTGGTATCAGAACCAGACAGGCCTTCTCAGAGATAGCCCCAGCCCCATGCACCGGTGAAATATCAGTCACTGGCTGTCGCCGCTTTGCTCTCGTTGGTGCATGTCCATTAAATATTGATGACGCCTTATCTTCAGGCATGATGGGGGGGGGGGGGGTGGAGGTGGGGAGGAAAATAAAGGGGAGGGGAGGTTGATGTGGTCATGAGTTGCACCTCCCCAGATTCATGCTCTGCTGCTCAGTTACAATGCAGATAGTGGCTCCGTGTGCAGGGGATGGAGTGGATCGGAGGGATCTGGGTCTGGGCTGGATCCGGCCCAGAGGCGGCTGCCGCCAGAGCCACGTCCGTTCGGAAGGCCCGTCGTATTTTTTGTGGTACTTACCATTGGTGTGTAATGGAAAAGATGCAGACTGCACTGCACAGGCAGAGATATTTGTGTTGTTTATTTTGTGTGTGTGTGCTTCGGGGTGGTGTGCAAATGTGAGGGGGATAGAAGGTCACATGATTTGAGCTTTGTGTTGAGCTGCAGGGCAGATATGTGAGCCGTCGCCCAGCTCAGTGGGGTAACACACACGCGTGCGCAGGTGGCACTCAGGCTCTACAGCTGCACTCCGGCTGTGTGTGTGTGTGTGTGTGTGTGTGTGTGTGTGTGGCAGAGAGAGAGAGAGTGAGTATGTATGCCAATGATGCTGCTTCAGTCTACATTGAGGGGAGATGTGTCGACACACAGCCCACAGAAAGCGAGGGAAAGCCCCAAACCACGTCTCCTCTGCGCGGAGCCTGCAGCCACCCTGTGCGAGGCCTAGCGGAGGCTGTACCCCGGAGTCAAACGAGGCTGTGACAGGAGCTTCTGTCACCACACGAACGTCCCCTGCAGCGATGGGAAATAATCCTAGAGAGAGGGAAGACACAGATTGAGCCTCTGGCACTCTAAGAGCAAATGGTGGAACCACTCTGATGTGTGTGTGTGTGTGTGTGTGTGTGTGTGTGTGTGTGTGTGTGTGTGTGTGTGTGTGTGTGTGTGTGTGTGTGTGTACTGTATGTGTGTGTGTCTCTCTTTCTGTGTGTCTGTGTCTCTCTTTCTGTGTGTGTGTGTGTGTCTCTCTTTCTGTGTGTCTGTGTCTCTCTTTCTGTGTGTGTTTGTGTGTGTGTGTGTGTGTTTGTGTGTAAGTGTGTGATTAAATGGCAATTACCTGTGTTTCAGTGTTTATGGGTTCTTTTGTATGAATGTGTGTTTGTGTTTGTGTGTGTGTGTGTGTGTGTGTGTGTGTGTGTGTGTGTGTGTGTGTACATGTCTGCCTCTGGGTTATTGGGAGAAGGGGTGTGTGTGAGGAGGGGTGCTTGTAGATGCACTGGGCATTTTGGATAGGCGATCCGCACGGCTACAGGACTCCATGGCCTGGCTCGGGCTTCCAGGCCCTCCATAATTGGGAGCCTTCACTATTGATTAGGAGATTAGGCCTGAGCGCACATGGCTCCCATACTGGAATGCGCACAGTGGGCAGGAGCCGGTGGGGCGGGAGCAGACAGCTGATTGGCCGGATGGTAGTGATAGGTTGTGAGGGGGCATGGAAGAGCTACATATGTAACATGGCCTCATGAGTTGTTCCAAAATGGCCGATGCACTGTGATGGGAGAGACAATCCTTTGATATCCATTCTGAGGTACACAGATGAGAGTGGTTAATGGTGACTTAAAAATATAGTTAAATTAAGTATATCTTGATCTAGGTTGTTGACCATTAAGCTGAGGGAGTGAACAGGCTGTGCTTTAGAAACAATGTCTGAACTGGTCGACTTAGGACACAATGGGTTAACTGGCCTAGCCATGACAGAATAAAAGCAGGCAAAATCAATAGGAGGAAAAATAGGAAAATGACATGCCTCTCCAGTTGGGAGATCTAATCTCCAATATCCATTTACAACACCAGGACTCGCTTTAGCAATTACAGGCCATCTCCACTGGCAGCTCCTCTTTTAGATCGCTGTAGAAAGGGCTCTAAAACACATTCAATAAAGACTGTGTTTGTTTTATTACGGAGAAATATTTAAAGTAGGGCTCATGTTGAAATCTGTGCATCGATGTGTAGTCAAATATGTGAGTATTCTTTTCTTTCAGCTGAGCCAAATGGAATCTTAACAAACTCAAAAAAATAAATGTGCCCCAATTACTGCTAATTCTTTTATTATTTCTAATTTCCCATTCTCTTCTGCGATTAGTTCCTTTTTTGCTTCCTGATATTAAAGTCAAATATTTCTGTCTGCAAGGTTAGGCGGTCACATTAATAAACATTGACATGCATGCATTGAAAACCATGGCACATTCCAATCCAAGAATTTTGGACTCACTTTTCATTTTTTTTCCCCTGCCTTTCTCTTTCCTCTCCTCTCTCTTCTTCTCTCTTCTCTCTTCTTCGTCTTCTCCCTCTTAAGGAGCGCTTTGTAGTCTTGCCGTCGCTCCTTATCTATGCTGGCACGAAGCACTTGCCTCTGTCACTGTCCTCATGTTCAGAGCGGACTCCCGCCTTTGTGCTCCCTAATGAACTTTGACCAAAATTAGACATACTTTTCAACTTTTAAACCGGAGCCCCCCCCCCTTGAATGGCTCCTTTGTTGCCACGGCAGCGCGGCACTGGGCGGATGAAGGAATGCCGAGCTCCTCTCTCGCAGACATGTGGAATTTGGGCCTCAGCCCTGGGAGAATGGGCCCAGAACCCCCCTCAGGCACTCTGGATGGGCACGGGCATTCTCACAGAGCCACTGAGCTGCCTGCCTGCCTGCCTGCCCACCACACAGACCCTCTGGACACGATCCTCCACATCGCCCCCCCCCCCCCCCACAACTCTCTCTATCTCTCTCTCTCTCTCTTCCCTTTCTTTTTGCTCTCTTCCATTCTGTCTTTCTCCCTCCCCATCTTTCTTTCTCCTGGGCTGTCTCACTGTCTCTGTTTGTGTCGGTGTTTTTTTTTTTTTGTCCCAGTGTTTACTTCTGTCTACTCCACTGGTCTCCTGCAGCGGGTCTGTATTGCTACCTGCCTGTCGTCTTTCCCCACCTCTCCATCATGCCGTCTGTCTTCATCCAACATAACGTAGCATCTCTGTCTCTGTGCTTGTCAGTCTCTTTACCTTACCCCCTCGCCACAATTTCTACCCCCTGAGTTTTTTTACCTTCTCGTTTTCTCCCCCTCTCCTCCTCCCTCCCTCTCTCCCCCTCCCTCCCTCTCTCCCTCTCCTCCTCTCTCCCTCTCTCTCTCTCTCCCTCTCTTTCTCCCTCATTCTGGAGCCGAGCAGCAGTGGTGCGGTGGGCTAGTGAGAGGGGCAGGATTATAAATCAAGGTAAACGGGGCCTGTTTAACCCCTGCTATGATGTCGTCACCAGCAGAGCGCACATGCTGTTTTACGCCTCTCCCCTCGCCTAATTTGCGCCGCCTCGTCACGGCTCTCTCTCTCCGAGCTGCCGCCACTGCTGCCGCTGCCGTGGGGCTGCCGTGCCGTGCCGTGCCATGCCGCGCCGCGCCTGTTCCGGGCCCGGTAAAGAGAATCGGTGTACACTGTCATGCTCCTCATCTCCCCGCAGCTCCCTGAGCATCTCAGCTGTGCCTGTTAGCAGAGGTGGAAGGGGAACAAAGACTGGAAGGCTTAATCAGGACCGTGCACATGTGGGTGTGTTTCCCAGTACGCCTCAATTTGTTTTAATGAGTGCACATATTTAAAAATATACAGATATAGAGGCTAATGTCTGTTGCTGTTTTGATAGAGATGGATTTTTTTTTTTGGTGGTGTAAACCAATGAAAATAGACTGTGGAGACAAACAGCTGAGGAAAGGGGTAGAAATGTGATACGGAGAAATGGGTTGAGGAAAGGAGGGAGACAGAGGAGGAGGAATGGAGAAAGAGATAGAGCCAGGGAGAGATAAGAAGAAAAAGGAGGGGAAAAAAACACAGTGAGTGGGTCACGCGACGCTCTCCCCTTTGCACTGTGTCGTCGCCCACATTCTGCTAGTTTAAATGAAAAATTAACTCAATTAAGCCCAATGATGAATGGAAGCGACAGTGACAGTTGGAGAGCAGCATCATGTGTGGTGACTGATGTGTGTTGGGGAGGAGAAGGCTGAGCCCGGAGGTCATTGACATTTAAAACCCCGAAGACCCCGCTGCCCTGCAGTCAGATTCACAGCATGCATCACACACACACACACACACACACACACACACACACACACACACACACACACATACACAGACACAGACACACACAGTTGTTGAGACTACTGTGCTCTTGGGGTAATTTTGACACCTACTGATGGTACAAATGTTTATGTGATGTGTGCTTCTGTGCAAGCTTAAAGGTTATGCATCACAGTAATTGCTGTTAAAAATGTTTTGTTTTAAGAATGCATCTCAGTGTATTGAAGTGAAAGCATGTTGTATGATGCAATATGTAATGCAAAGCTATAGGTTACCAGATGTAAATGTAATACAATGAGGGGTTTCATTGTAAGGATGTATGCCAATTAGTATGCCTCTTAATGGCATCCTGGGTGTGAAACCGTGATCCTTGTCCTCACTGGATAGACTCTAGATCGGCTCATGCTGTCTGTCTAGGACAACAGCTTGCTAATAGTATTAAAGAGTATTAGAGTGACAATAATTAATCATTGTAATGATGTGGCTTTTTGAAATGGGCATACCTGGATTTAGCATAGGAACAGCTGGGGCTTGATGTGATGCTAAGACAGGTGTGTCCCTGTGTGCCCCTAGCAGCAGACAAAACCCCCCACCCCCCCTCAACACACTCTCTCTCACACACACACACACACACACACACACACACACACACACACACACACACACACACACTGCGACTGCAGTGACACTTAGAATGGCTCAGGGGTGCTAAGCAGACATGAGAAATGTCACATCTCTTATCTTGGTTTTATCACACCATCTGATATCATTAGTGATATCACTTGCATATTTTATTGAGTCACAGAGTGCGTACAGTATGCAACTAGCGGAAAGTTGTGAACGCCTGTATCTATTCGACATGAACTACCTGTTTGCTCATTTAGTCATCTTTGCCGGCCACTATTCACAGTAATGTTCTACCACAAAGTAATTAGATGCTCTCTCAATGAGCGTAGATATATTTCTCATGAGTGTTTGTGATTGACTACATTTGTCTTACTGAGTCTGTGTGTGTGTGTGTGTGTGTGTGTGTGCCTTCTTCCCTGGCTGTCCCTCCTTCCTCTGTATTTGTATATATATGTGTGTGCTTGTGTGTGTGTGTGTGTGTGTGTGTTTATGGATGAGACAGACATTGACACACACAGACAGACAGAGAGAGAGAGACTCCCAGCATTTGTGTCTGGCTTAGGGGCAGAGCTGCCAGCCATCCTGAGCGGTGTGGTGTGGTGTGGTGTGGTGCGGTGCGGTGCGGTGTGATGGCACTCCCGCGGTGGCAGGCAGGCAAGCAGCGGCTGTGGAGCTGTGGCTGCAGCCAGGGCCAGGGGCACCACTCGCTCTCCCTCTTTCTCTCTCGGCCGTGATGAATGGGCCTATCGCCGGTTTAAATTATTTCCTACAGATCTCATTTAGGCCCTTGAAGAAGAGATCCAGCCTGTTTATTCATTTCACATTTGCACCCGGCTTCAATATCTTTGTCTATGCCTGCAAAGAATTTTCTCCACCCCGGTCCACCCCTCCCTACCCCTCACCCCCCACCCCCCCACCCCCTAGAAAAAGAGGGGAAAAAGCAATTTGCGCAATGTACATAAAATGATGCTCTCACAGTTTTGATAACCTGCATAAATTATAAAGCGTAATTAAATATTATACCCTGTGTGTCGCCAAGGAGAAAGAGAGAATGAGAGAGGAAAGGGAGACAGATAGACAGAGGAGACAGATAGAGGGAAAGAAGAGAAGAAAAGGAGAGAGAGAGAAGGAGGGAGAGGGAGAGCAGGAGGGAGCACCGTACAGTCCTTGGATTCCTCTGGATCTCATAATTGTTTTTATTGATTCTTTCTTAAGGTGAAATGGTTTAAAGATAACAATAGCAGGGGAGGTAAGAGTAGATATGGGGAGCAGACAGCCAGGGCTTTTGTTTCAAGCACATAAATCAACGGGGCTTTTGGCATTGTGAAATTGCCTCAGAGGTGGCCCATATATTTAAATGGAATATTAAAAATTTAAATTGTTCGGCACATGGAGGCGTGGAAGCGTCTCTGGCGAGAGCGTGATTGACCCAAAAATATATTTAAATTACCACAGCTAAACAGCATCTGCTCCTGACTGGGAGGGTGTGTGTGTGCGTGTGTGAGCGTGCATGTGTGATTGTGTGTGGCACGCGTGTGTTTTCTGTCAAAGAGTGTATATTTGTGTGTATTTGGCTTTTTGCAAATTCTGTTTGAGTGTTCATTTGTGTGGATGTATGTTTTTATGTATGAATGAGAGACTGTGTATGAATATGTTTATATATATATATATATATATATGTGTGTGTGTGTATGTGACTGTGTGTGTGTATGCGTGTGTGTGTGTGTGTGTATGCATGCGTGTGTGTGTGTGTGTGTTTGTGTGTGTATGCGTGTGTGTGTGTGTGTGTGTATGTATGAGCATGTGTGAGGGTGTGAATTGGGGCCTCGCTGGCTGGCGACCATACCAAGAGGCCGGCAGCTGATTTGAGGAGGGGAATTGATGCGAGATTGTTGTCTCACTGATACTGTGCGTGCTGCCCACCCCCCGCACGCCATTTAATGGCCCCAACCAAAGGAGATGACGTGTGTCTGGTCTCGTCTTGTCTCGGCAGCAGTGTTGTGTGACACAGGGGTGGCGGTGTGGGGGTTCGGTGGTGTGGGGGTGCGGGCACGGGTGGGCTCCCGTTCTGTTCTCCCCCGGAGGGAGCTGCTGGAAGCCGCGCGGCGGAAGGGCTTCCCATCAGGCCTCACACTACTCACACGCCTGGCCGTGTGGGCGCGCTCTTCTAAAGCACAAACACACGTCACCCGCTTTGTGTGTGTGTGTGTGCGTGTGTGTGTGTGTCAGTGGGTGACTGTGGGCGACGGAGTGTATGTGCACTAGAATGGTTGTGGATGTGAGTCACTTGTGGGTAATATGGTGGAGTGTAGCGGTGCCAGTGAGTCGTTTCTGTGGGGGTGTGTGTTCAATCATCGACAACAACCACCAGCTCCTGAGAGGGCTTGAACTTTGTGTAGTACTGACCTAGATCTCCAGAGTCTTCATGCCGACATGAGGGATGTCTTCATGCTGTTTTGCATCGTGCGCTATACTGTACCAAAGATAAGCAAAAGCTCCCAGTTTATATTGCAATGGAGTTTACATTTTCACTACTAATGTTAGTTTTGTGTAGGTCTATTTAGGGGAATAAAAAAGTGAAACATTTTGAAGTCAATATGAGCATGAATGATTAATGTGATGTTCTGTACTTTTCTTGTAGTACATCCGAGTTGAAGTGCAACTTAAAGTTCTCATCTGCTACATTTCTAAATTCAAACATTCTGAGGCATCATCTCTGAAATGAAGTAGGGAAGTGTATAAATAGCAACAAGCATGACAACATCACAGCAAACTCCTGCTTCCTTTATCACACTGAACTTAAACATCTGATACACATGACACATACACCAATGTTGTTTTTCTTACAATACAGCTCACTTAGTGGGTGATATTTACCATACTTGATTAAACCATCTAACATATGGTTTATCTTTAGGCTGCAGTTAGAAATCTTCTTTGTTAGAAATCACTGGCAGTGTTGTCACAGTGTATTGTCATATACAGTATTTGTACATATCTTCTATATTCTCCGGTTTGAGTGCTCATTTCATATCCAGGTTTGAGTATTTGTTATTGTTTGCTTTGGGTATCCTCTCCCAGTGTCTCTGTCATCTCTCACTAGGTTTGCGTTATTTCGGCGCTGGTTTTGTGTTCTAGGCCACGGCGCAGATTGAGTGAGCCGCGGCACAAGACATTAAAGAAGGTGACGGGCACCAAGATGGATGGATTGGGCTGGGAGTTTCATTAACTATGCTTAAAAAAAGGTGGCCCTCGGTGCTCTCGCAGCACAGCAAGCCCTTCTGGCGCTGGAGAGAATCTCCTGTCTTCTGCCTGTGTGTTTATTCAAATTTTACAGACGGGGGTACTTTTTCCAGTTCAGCACCTCAAAACAGTTCTGCGAGGGAAAACGCATTATGCCTGCGTTATTATGCAATTCATCACCAATAATAGATTTGTTTACGGGGACCCGACGCAGGCAGCTCTCTGCACTGCTTTTTTCTAAAATAATAATAATAATACTAATAATCATAAGAGCTCGGCAAAAAGCCCAGCGTTGCTTTCACAGAGCCCTGCACTTTGAGTGGAGACGAGAGCTTAGATAAAGTCTCGAATGCCGTTTTGTTTTTAAAACAGCCTGTAATGTCTTAGGGGATCTCTGTGAAACCAGGTGGGTGTTCGGCTCAGTTCACTTCACCACAGAAACACACACACACACACACACTCAAGTACACACATACACACATACACACTCAAGCACACACATACACACATACACACTCAAGCACACACACACATTTGCACGTTCACACACACCAAGCTCCACTGAGATGTCTCTAGCGGTGATATGAATCTCTTAAAACCCTCCCTTGGTCTTTTGTTTCTGCTGAATAAATCAGCACGTTAGCCTGACTTTAGCAGTTTAGTGCTGGGTAATTTCTGCACGCCCTCCCTCAACCACCATCCGCACTCCCCCCCTCACACATACTCCCCACCCCACACTCTTGGGAGGCCTTAAATGAGTTCTCAAGCTGCCGTTGAACATAGCATAGCGTGTTTAAAAGATCACAGGGCGATTAGCTTCTCTGCGGCGCTCGTGTCTACGAGCGCTGGGCTGTGCCTGTTAAAGAGTCTCTTTCTCCCCTCACTTCATCCCTCAAATCCTGGAGAGCTCTTACAGCATGGACACCATAGCTTTGCTCCGGGGGGGTTGCAGGCCTGCCCTCTTGAGAGAGAGAGAGAGAGAGAGAGAGAGAAGACAGTGAGTTAAAGCAGCCTGCTCCAGCCCCCTTCCTCCCCTGTTAGCGGTGGTGTAGTGATTGCCCTCGCCTGCTCTGTCAACTCTGACCAGCCCGCAGTGACATAATCGGGGATGACAAGCTCATCAACTGTCTGCTCTACCTGGTGCACACAAACACACACAGATAAAGGAGCGCACATGCACGGATACATTCACAAAGACACCTGTCTTGCATATGATGGGCTCCATCACCTGCTGTAGAGAGGATTGCAGAGTGATGTGATATTATGATGATGTGGTGGTGTATAATACCAGGGGACTGTTGTTCTGGTCAGTTCACCTTGAACAATGCTGATAGTGTTATGGTCACACAGGGCTACGTCTAAAGCAGTGGTTTTGAGTATACAAGGATTAAAGTTCTCCGTCATAGGACGGATTTCCGTCAATTTGATTTTAGAAATGTCATATTTGAGATATGCAGATCCGATGAGAAAAAAAATAGGAGGGGGGGGGCTATCACCTTTGCTTTTCCAAAGAACACATACGGAGGATTATAACGGTCTAAAAGTTGGATTATAGTGACACATTAGAGACAGCTGATGACAGCAAATTTTCACAATTTGCGACGGAAGGTTTTGACTGAGCGTGTTAGCATAAAAAAAAATAATATCACTGTCATCATCGCGAACTGTTGAGTAAGGGGGTCAGTTTGTGACGCACAGACAGCCTTGTAGCCTATTTTGCTTAGGCCTCACTTTTAACGACAGTAGGTTGTGAGTGTATGTTGACAAAAAATAACCATACAATTAAAATAGTCAACTTAAAACTTTGCTATAAAATATTATTCATTTATAGCACAAAACCATCACCAGTAGGCCTACCAGAACCTCACATATTAGCGTCATGATTTGTGTGCGTCTATTTGGCAAGGCCACTAGCTGTCATGGATGCGGTGTTGCTAAAGGAAGGCAGGTGTCAAAAGTAAAAAAAATAAATGGAGATGGGCAGCTGTTGGAAACGGGGGAGAACTAACAACCCATGGTGTAAAAAAAAAGAAATTAAAGCGCCGGGGGTTTGCTTTTCTTGGCGGTTAAGCTGCAAGAAAATTGTTTATGGATGCAATAGGAAAAAGTTTTATGCGCCACCAATCAGAAGACCGCCATAAGGTTAACGTTAGGTGCACTTCAGGACATCTTCCCTACCTGGTGCAACTAGCCACCCACGACAGAGGTAGGCTATGTTTATCTATGGCTGACCGTTTTTACGTTTAGGCTACGCATGTTCTTTTATGGCATAACCGCGACCTGTCCCTCACCATATCGCCAACCCTTTTGTCTACCTTATACAATCTGTTGCTGAAGAAAAAGCACCGTCTCCAGATTATCGTTATCAAATGCGCCTCCTGCATGAGCACAGTATTGCTGCTCATTGGAAAACTGAGTTGTCTGTAAAACTCAAAATTACCATGTTTTCATTAAATGCGGATGAGGCAACAAATGGAAATATGAGCGATATCTAGAATGTTCTGATTAAGTTACTTTGATGAGGAAATGGGAAGTCTTGCAAACTTGATTTTATAGATTTTACTTGGTGTAGAATTGCATATTAACAAGAAAAAAATCTCCCCTTTAAACACTTTTGGCCTGAAGTAATTAAATAAAAGTGTGTTAAAGCCTTTCTACAATATTGCTGCAGTAGAAAAGAACAGCAATGGCTAATCAGCAATGGTCAGGGATGGTA
This sequence comes from Alosa alosa, assembly GCF_017589495.1. Taxonomy (NCBI): domain Eukaryota; kingdom Metazoa; phylum Chordata; class Actinopteri; order Clupeiformes; family Clupeidae; genus Alosa; species Alosa alosa. The sequence continues at coordinate 26,754,905 of NC_063202.1, forward strand.
CTAAAATATATTTTTGTTCATCAGGAAAACTCAATCTCAATCAAGAACATTCTCAATTCGCCTTATTCACATGGTGGCCATTGGCGGCTAAAACGAGGCTACAGGGTACACAAACCATAGGATTGTTATGTTCTATGCATTCACCTGTAGGTGGCATTAATTTTTATAGTAAGTGTACCCTGTAGCCTCGTTTTGGTTTAAACAATGGCCCCGTGTGAATAAAGGCGAATACTCCCTTTACTTTGCTGTTTGCATCTTTTGTACATTAAAACCAATAGGTGTGACCACCCAAAGGGTGCTATCTCTATAGGTAGATATGAACAACGTATGACTTATGGCCTGAAAAAAGTTCAGTCAAACAATTTTTTTTCACTTTAATCCCTGAGTATACAGTATGAATGGCTATATTTGTTGTACCTGGACACTGGATGTTGTGATGTTTGTGAGAAACACACAATCTACACAAATGTCCACACAGTTTTTCACACAGTTCAGTTGACAAACAGTGAGAAAAAGCAGAATGTAAAAATTTCAAGGAAATTTCATTTACTTTTGTTGGTTACTTTTTTCACATGTCCATGTCATAGTACGTTTTTGAATGAATTTATTATGACTAAAGCAATAGTCTAATGATTTTTTTTTTTTTATTACTGATACCATGCCATAGTTTGTCATAACACAAACTCTAAAGTTTGTGTGTTGCGAAGGCCATTAGTAGTCTTTTTTAATACTGCTGAAAGGTACATTCAGTTTACATACAATGACATAACACCTATTAATACTGTAAAATCCTTCCTGTGTGTGTGTTGGGCTAAGCCTGTGCGGTGTGCATTTTTGTATTGTAGAGCCTCTGGTTCTCTCTGGCTCTCAGCAGGCTTCCCAGCTGCACACCTGGCCAGATTAACGTGGAGGCATGGTACCTGAGGCAGGGACCTCACATGTGCTGAGATGATATGATGGGGATGATTACGGGGAACAGGTGTACCTGGCCATGTGTCCGTCTATCTGTCTGTCTTTTCGTCGAGGTACGCGCCGACCATATGTGGCCAGGTGTGGTTAACACCCCCACCTGTGCCATGTACGACTATAATCAATTTAACAGGATAGATTAATGATCAAATGTTCAAATCATGATTGCTTATCGACTTAAGCTAATCTCTTAATGCTACCGGTCTCCTCATGCTGTTGTGGCAATCATATTTTCCTGTTTTTTTGTATCCTTCCTGTTGAGTGTGTGTGTGTGTGTGTGAGAGACTATGTATGTGTGTGTGAGTATATTTATATGTGTGTGTGTGTGTGTGTGTGTGTGTGAGAGAGAGACTATGTTTGTGCTTGCGAGTGTATTTATGTGCCCCTTATTATCTGCCCAGCAAAAGTGTTTGAAGTGCCATCAGAGAGAGATGCCATAGTATATACTGTAACCTGAGTTCCGTAAGTGTCTCTGTGATTTGCATGAAATGCAAAGCAGATGTCAGTAATCCTCATGAATGTAAAAGCAGCTCATTGACTCTTAACTGTTTTGTTAGCAGTGGTGGCAAGAAGGACTATGAATACCACATTGATGTAGCTATCACCTTGCATTTGGACTTGAGGAATATGCCTGTGAATAATGTGCATGTGGATGTGTGCCCATGTGTGCGACTGCGTCAAGCTCGAGGTGAAATGGGGGAAAAAGCAAATCTCTTTTAGGCATTATCAAGTGTCTCCCTTTAGAAATCCAACACGCCTTTCAATATTGAGAGTAAAAAGAACATGTTCAAGACTTTCTCCTGCCTGCTGGAATTAGTCAAAAGACCATTTTTAGTAATAAATTATGCATTGAAACAAAGAGATAGTCTCTTTTTTTGTTCTCTGCACATGGGCCCCGGCGAATGCCTTTAAAAATCTTTAAAATTGTCCATTCAACTCAAACTTACTGAGTGTAGCAAAAATGTCAAAGACATAAAGTCGGCGAAGATTGAATAAAATAATGCAGGGAGACAGATTAGTCATGCAGAGAGCCCGCACGGTCCTTTCAGCCGAGCACAATACCACTTTTTATAAGCGCTCTATCTCCACAAAAGGCTGCGTTCAATATATCGAGGATGATACATGGTCAGACGTGTAATCTCCCTTTGATTCCCTGCACTCATTCATCCCGGAACCTTTTCAGGACTGACACTGATGAGCTACAGGGCCCTGTCGGCTCCCCATGTTCACCACCACCCTGCCTCCGCCGCGGCCGGCCTCTCATCCGTCCATCCGTCTGCCCGTTTGTCTGTCCGTCTGACCGTCCTGTGTCAGCCTGAGTTCATCATGCCTAATGCTGCTCTGCTGTAATGTCTTACACACACAGACACACACACACACACACATAGATACACACATGTACACGTACGATATGCTCTGTGCGTGGGGAAGTTAGCATGCGCCATTTGGGTCAGATGGGGGTTGGCGGTGGCCGTGTTCATCAGTCGCCATGCGCTAACGACGTGGCATTCTGGCAGGCCACCGACTGACAGGATTGACGACGGCGCTGGTGAAGACACACACGAGCACGCGTGCGGCGCTTCCGTCTGACGTTGACGGAGCGCCACCGTGTCAGCCGAGGGTGAAAGCGCGTGATTGGGCTGGGGACCCCGGCGAGACATGGCGTCTGTCACTGGTTAAGATTTGAGGGGAACGCTCGACACAGACCCTCATGCATCATCTCATGCTGGACTGCCCTCTGATTGTCTGTGTGTGTGTGTGTGTGTGTGTGTGTGCGTGTGCGTGTGTGTGTGTTTGCGTGTTGGGAGGGGGTGGGAAAGCCAAGATGAGAGTTGACAAGTGTTGTGACTACTGTGCGTGGTCAGACATGGGCAGGGAGATGTTGTATAATGTTACTTACGACAAGATGTTGTACAAATATCTATGTATGTATCTATGAGTGCTTATTAGTCAGACAGGGCTTAGTGCATTATAATTTAGTGTGCTCTCAATGAGACACTTCGTGTGTGTCTGTGTGTGTGTGTGTGTGTGCGTGTGCATGTTGTCCTCGTGTATCATAGCAGCAAGGAGTGATTTGTGTGTGTGTGTGTGTGTGTGTGTGTGTGTGTGTGTGGGGAAAGAGATGAATCAGTATCCCTGGGAGATAGTGTGCTGCATTACTGACGGGCTTGTGCACCACTTAACCTAATCTAGCATATGATTATGAGCCCCAGTCAGGGGCGTCTCCCTCTCACGCTTCAGTGCCAGCCTGCCTATGCCCGCCGGGCGTGGCATAGGACAACCCCCCAACTACTCACACACACACGTCACTGTCACACACTCAAGCAGCTCCTCCCCGCTCCTCAACCCTCAGTCACCTCCCAAAAATAAACATCCCCTCCTCGTGCGCAAACGTCTTCTGCCTTACCTGAGGACAGTGAATGATGTGCACTAAATATTATGACTGCCTCATGTCCTGGGATAATTGATTTCCCCCTCCCTGTATACACACATATACACACACACACACAGGTTCACACATACACACAAGTGTGCACACACAACCATTTACTTCCTCCGAGCTGTTCATTTTACAAATTCTATAACCTTTTAGAAATTCTTTCTGTGGAGAAGATTGCTGCCTGGCCTCAGATTCATTATGGTGATTGAATCCTCTTCAATAGAAAACTGTTTAAAGAGTGAGGGAGAGAGAGAAAGGGAGAGAGAGAGGGAGAGAGAGAGAGAGACATCTTCAGCGCCTGAGACTGAAGGCAACATGGGTTAAAAGCTTGTCTGGCTGGCATAATTCACTGCTGCTGAGCCAAACAATCACATCGCATTGTGACCTTCATATGATACAAAAAAGAGGAGGCCGTAAAAAAGCCTCCTGTCTCCCCCCTCCTTTTCTCTCTCCCTCTCTCCTTCCCTCCATCATTTCTAGCCCTCCCCTTCGTCTTCCACCATTTTTGGTCTGTGGAGCGCATCACAGCCTGTATCCAATAACGAATTAAATATCTAATTATTAACACTGCAGAAAGGGGTGCACATTGTGGAATAAGCCCCTTGCTCTAATCATTGAGTTGAAAAAGCAGCCTTGTTTACAATGGGAGATGATGTACATATATAATTTCTCCCTCTCCCTCACTCTCCTTCCCTTGCCCCTTTTTACTCGCGTAGCACCTGGACCTACACTATTCATCATGCCGATGACTCCGAACATGAATTAGTTTTCTTTTTTTATGTGCGAGATGAGAGGGCCAGATGGTATAAAATAAAAAAAGCAACAAAAAAAAAAAGAAAGAAATGGAGGACATGGTGGGTGCTGTATGTTATCGTAGGGGTCCATGGTAGTACGGGATTAGGGTGGATTTTTGACGGCGTTTCGCTCTGAATTATAGCTTTTCACATGCCCTTCATTGTCATCTCTTTATACTTCAAACAAGAAATTGTCCAACTCTAATTAGTCGATATAATTGCAGCCGGATGAAGCGCTGCCAATCGGACCCAAGCTCGAGCAAGGTGGAGTGGTTTTGTTCTCCTTCGCTCCTTTTCATCTGTGGCTCCTGTTTTTTCCCCTCCTCTCTCTCTCCATTCCTCTCACTGTCTCTCCCCCTCTTTCTCAAAGAGAGAAAGGACCCTCTCGAGAGGTCTGGAGGTTACATGCGCATTATTAGAGCATCACTTGTGGGCAATTATGAGACCCTCAACATCCTCTGTACCTGCTGCAAGCTGCGGTTTATGGGGGACAAGTGCAGACATGAATAGGCCTTTTTGCAGCTGCTATGTGTTTCTCTTTGTATTTCACCCTCTCTGATTTTGACAGTGACACCGTGTGAAGCATTGTTTGTTTGTTGAGATGGAAGGTTTTAGTGCATGCCCTCTCAATGAACACTCGAGAACGAGAGAGACATGGTATACTACCTATATATCCCACTGGCTGTTTACCGGCAAATCGTTGGAAATTGGCACCATCATCGAACCGGCGGCTCTTGGGCTCTTCAGCAGGACTGCCGACCTTTGACTTCGGCCCCTGGTCCCTCTCCCTTACCACTCAACCTTTCCCCTGGAGTTCCTCTCCAGCTCACATCACCTTGAAGTACGCCGGTGATGGCTTTTCGGTTTGCATGTTGTCGGTGTGGCGCGGTGCTGCGCGACGCTCAGGTTGGTGTTGTCAGGTTAGACAGCTGAGATGGACCGGTCCTCCCCGCTCGGCAGGCCGTGGGTGGCCTCGGCAGTCCAGCCTAGCTGTGTTCAACAGTGGCGACAGCCTGGCATTGTCACATCATCAATCATGATTATAAATCCTAGTGCGTCCTTGCTACGTTAACTCTGTGACCCAACGCAGCCAATCTCAATTAAATCTCTGATGAATATATGATTCATCCACACGCACTGTCACTCGGCTGTCATTCATTCGCTGACAAGAGCCCCGCTTTTATTTTTGGCTCAGATGCAAATATCATCTGAGGGATTTAAAGAAAAAAATAAAGAAAAAATAAACAACTCTGAGAAGTGATTATGACTGGGAGGAAGATGTTCATTCAACACCAAAGGGGGTTAAGCCAGAGTTTGGCTGGCAAAGGCAGGGCCAACTGAGACATATAGCTCCAAATCGGAAAAGTTTGAAGCATTGTTTTGAATCTTAACAAGGGGACTTAGACAAGGAAAATAATTTGTCTTTCTCTTTTTTCAGCTTTCCTCTTCCCATTGCATGTAACCAAGCACATAAATAGCTATCTTAACACTTGATGCTATTTTGAATAGCGGCAGGTCTCTGTGGGTTTTGGGGAGTGAGGCAATTTGCTTGTGAACAGGTGCATTTTTAATGCTTTCATACAATTAGAACAGAGTTTTAGCAGAAGCATTTTCCCTCTTTTTTTTCTTTTTGATCGCCTTGCCCATTTCATACCTATTTTGAATTGATTTGGCTCTCTAATTAAACTGAGGCGAAAATGTTAATTACCTAACAAGGTCACCTCTTTCTATTACCAAATATAGGGTTGTTCTTTTTTTTGCAGATTTCCCCTCTATCAACATTCAAAAGGAAAGCCAGGAAACAGTGTTAATTGCCTATCCTCAACCCTATTTTAACTTTGCATCTTACTCATGTAGTTCCATATTTAGCCCATAAAAAGAGTCTTATTGTATTGTCATTCCACTGCCGCTGTTCTTCTGTCTGGCACAATGTGTCCAGTCATCACAAAATCCCTTTGTTTAAACTCTAGGGGATGCGTAGAGGAGAAGTCGTGGACATATGGAGCTTTTAAATGGTGGTCTATTAGAAAAGAAGGCTGTGTCAGATGTTAAATCATGCAGCTGCTTTGCATTTAGAATGTGATTAGGTTAGTTAGATGACATTATTTCTTTAGATTCCTTTGAGCTTAAATTTAAAAATATAATGAGACTGTCTTCTTTTGTGTATATTGTCTAGTGCCTTGGCCTTGAAACATTTGTTCCTTCTTGATTGTTATTGTATACAAAGAACCTGTTGTGTAAGTCATGTATGAGTGTCTTGTGCTCTTTCCAAATGTTAGTTGCACACTCCAAAAATCTCACTTTCTTTTTTATTATTCGGGGTTGAACATTCAAACACAATGAAGGACTGTTGTTAGTTTGTTTCTTAGTTTGTTTCCAAGTGTTCTAGATCCCACCAGCCTCACAGGGCCAGATGTATATTAAAAGTCTACAAGCATCCATATAGAAATGTGGTTTAGATGTGGGTGGAAATGCTCAGTATGTTTGCACCATTCTAAACAAATCCAATGCCATCTAAAGCGGCAGCTCAAAGTAATGGTGTTTACATTCAAGTAGGAAACAGCACAGAAAAATATGAGTTTTCTACAACTTATGCTCGCTGGGAATACTGATAATTAGTGCATGTTTGTTAAATTGTGAATTTGATGACTCTAAGAGATTCACAGTTTTATTTCATTTATACTATAGGCCCAAGTTCCACATACCCTACATCATGGAGATGGAAAAAACATGGAGGTCAGCTGGCCTTGAGGAGAAAAGGTAAAATCAGCTGCCATGATATTGTGATCATTTTTGTTCGGTACAATTTACGTGCGAACACTGCCCTAAAGAGTGGAGCAAATATGCATGTTCTTTCATTTCTCTTCATAGCTTTTGATGATGATGTTTATGTGTTAAAGCCGTTGTTAAACAGTATCTACTATTTACCATAAAACCTTGATTTAAAGCTGAGTCCCAATTACACCATGTGCTAACTGCATGTGAGCAACCGACTTGTCTTGTACTGTAGCTTTGAATGCTCTCTCAGTCCACACTAAATCCGTTATATATATTTATTGTGTCATATTTCTTGTTCAAAGTTGCAGAACAACATGGGCGACAGAAAAAAGAAATAGAAACGGGGGTCAGATAAAAGTTATGTTCAAAACGTTGCGCTGCATCGTGCTGCACAGCACTGTGCTCCAACAACTGCTCCCGAACCCCTTAAGAGATGTGCTAGTGACAAAAAATAGCATCTATGGGGTTTAGCCTCCTTGCTAACACGCTTGACTCCCAATACACTCAGTACACTTCACAATTCCGGATTAACTTATACTGGCAGATCAACTTCTTGGTTACGTCAATACATCGACAGATATGGGTCATATCTATTGTTGTTATCTTCAAGACTACCTTGTCTCACGTTAATGTAGACCGACTTGTGAAAATGTTGTGTGCCACTGCCTCCAGCAAATGGGAAAAAGGATTTAGAATGTACATTGCCAGCTACATTGACAACTACGAGGGTAAGTGAATGATGTGCATAGAGCCCATCCATGGCACAGAGTATATTGTTTCTCATTTGTTTAAGAAGTGGGTTTGGGGGGGTTAGCCTGGCTAACACCAGATCGATTCTCAAAAGTGAATTGGTCTGGGGACCCTTTGTTTGCTTTCATTTGTTCAAGTACAGCAAGCACATCTTATAAACATGTCTTAAATGGAGTTGTTTACTCAATTCCATAGAAGATACATGTTCGTGACATTTAATGCTGACACCCGTCAGCACAGCCATTGGTTTTGTTTAACAGTGCTGCTAATATCATTGTACAAAAGCCTGTTCCATACCGACTAAGCACTTGTGATTGGTTCCTGGATTTTTGGTGATTTTGGAAATTGGTGCGAGTTGGAGGATAGCCAGATTGGTCTGCAGAGCAAATGCAATTCACTCACAGGTTTGTCTGGGTTCACCCAGCCACACCCAGCCACAAACAGTGATGTAGCCTACTATAATGTTCAGATAAAGTATTCAGAATATTTCCAACTATCTTCAATATAATAGAATAATACATACACGTTGTATGTGAACCCCTATACTGTATGTAGCAATCAAAAGCCATTCAATCAAGCAGTCAAGCCATTCAGTCACGCAATCAAGACACGCAAAAGTTAACTACTTCAATTCATAACTGCTTATTGTAGGTTCTAAAATCAGATGAAGCCCTTTTATGAAAACCATTTTTGCACTGGGAGTGCACAGGCCCCCTCACCACACCCACCTTGCTGCAGCCCTGTACATATAATATTGTAATCTGTCCACCACTGTACACATATGTACACGTATGCTGTTGTACTTACCTGTTCTATGCTAAACTATAAGTATTTCCCTTCATTTGCACTTTTGGTTAGATGCTAAATGCATTTCATCAGCTATGAACTCTGAATAATGACAATATGAATCTGTGTTGAACTGTGCTGTGAAGGCCAGTATACTGTACAGGGTTTCTGACTTGGATCAAAAGGCATCATGTACAGCCACAGCAGCTAGTGGGGCAGGTGTAGGTCTTCTTTATTTTCAGCATGTCTTTAGACCTTTGACAAAACTTTGGTGAAATCTCACATCATGTAGATCTTTGGCCTTTTGAGCCTTGCTTTTTTTGTAAACCTATCCTTGAATTACTTGAAAAGGTTGACTTACTCTCCACCAATCTGATCAGTCCATAGCTGACCAGGACTTCTCAGTGTAGCCAGGTTGTTAATCCTGCATTCAGTGCATCATTTATCTGCATCGGAAAGCAATATTTCTAATGGTGTGATGTGATGGACTTGCCGTCCAATAGCACTATTGATTGCTGTTGTCCTGGCTGCTGCCATGTTGTTTTCCAGAGGCGTACCTTGACCTGGCGGAGAGCCCTGCCTGTTCTTAGTGAGACGTGCAGGGGATGGGGCCGCCGGGTGGGCAAGGGTGATGGGAGGGAAGCAGCAGTGAAATTAGGTGTGTAATGGGAGGTTGATGGGGAGAGATTGTGTGTGGTGACCTCAGCTCAAGTTCCTATCCTCCCCTATCTGCAGCATCCTGCCTTACCACTTGGCCATGCCCTTCTGTGTGCACCCTGTCATATACATTCACTTTCTCTCGGTTAGACTGTGTCTCTCTCTTTCTCTCTCTCTCTCTATCTATTTCTCTCTCTCTGTCTCTCTCTCGATCCCCATCCCCATGCTAGCCTGCTCGCCCCTTTGGCTGAAGAGATGCAGAATGACAATTATTGAAAACACAATTAAAATGGGTTAATCAGATTATTTGTACCGGATAAAGCCTTTGGGATGACATTGAAAGGTTTTTTTTTTTAAAAATCCATGTCCTTCTCCGAACAATGATTAAAAAATATGTGCCGTAGAATGTGGCCACTGTTGTTATGCCAGGGTTTCTAAACTGGTGTTTACATGCGAGTGCCATTGTGTTCCCATGGGGGGTTTCAAGCCAACTGGTTGGATACCATCAATGTTATGTAACTGTCCATGAACTCAAAAACAGTGAAAAAAGTTTCAGTTGTTCATTTGTTTAGTCATTTTGCACAGTGTGCTAAAGAGAGCAGTGCGGTTTGACAGGCCACTGACAACAGTAGCTGAATGGTTGACTAATGCTTAAATAGCAATTAATACAGCAGTAGAAGGACACCAAATTAAGCCATTGCCTCGCAGTGCGGAAGATCTGCAGTCATGACTGTGCCACACTCTCTGGCTAATGTCAGAGTCAAGAGGATTTTGTCTGTGTGTCAGATGAAAAGTTCTGTGCACCTGGTGGCATTAAAGTCATGTAAAGTCATTTGCATTTTGACTGAAATCAAGTAATGTACTTCATACCCATTTCTTAGAATCCCAAAAGCAAGCATCTGTGAGGACAGTATGTGCTAACTGTGCCTTTGAGATTTATTTGAGCCACTTATAGGCACCATTTCAGACAACCCAAAATGAGGGCCTTGACAATTGATCTCATTTTGTTGATTCAAATCAATCTGTGTCTTAGAGAGAAGAAATGTTTAGGGTTAGGCCATTAATGAAGTTTTAGTAGATATTATTCTGAATCATTTCACAAAATGTCATGACATGGTATGAGTAGGAGACGTACAGCCGCACTGTCTTCCTCTGCCCCCTCACTGGCCAGTCAGGTGAGGAATGTCATCTCCTGTAGTCTAACCAGGTTACCATTTGAATCTAAATCCATGCTTTATTCACAACAGCTGGTAATTTAGTATTATGGGACAATTAAGATATTTGACATCATCCACAATAAGCCAGGTCAAACACTCAACCTTATCCCCAAACGCTACCCCCCCCTCTCTGTCTGTCTGTCTCACACACTCTCTCTCTCTCTCTCTCTCTCTCTCTCTCTCTCTCTCTCTCTCTCTCTCTCTCTCTCTCTCTCTCTCTCTCTCTCTCTCTCTCTCTCTCTCTCTCTCTCTCTCTGTGTGTGCCTGTCCTTTTATTGCAGTGTCCTTCAATTGAATTCAGGTGTGCCCAGTAGACAAGGCAAAAGGTTGAATGTTCTGGTGAAGCATTAGAGTGAGACACAGAGAATAACATTAAACACTTCCATCCATGTATAACGTCGTACATGTGTGTATGGTTCATGTGTGTGTATGTTTTCATCCCTGCTCATGTGATATTGTGAACTACATTTCATGTTGTGAATGTAGACAAACAGATGTTATTTTGTATATTTGGGACAGTCACTGAGTTGGGCTGTGTCCCCACTCCTTTCCGATGGTTCACTTGTCTCATTTGGGCCAGGTTGTGATCAGCAACACTACACACATTGCACTAGCTATTATTCAGTGCAGGTTATGTGCATTTGTATGTGCATTTGGAAGTGTTATGGGATAATTAAGCTATTTGTGTGAGTGGATGCCAGTATAGGCTTTGGGGATTGGTCCAGATCTATGTATTTATGTTTACATAACTAGCTTACATTTCTAACTAACTTTCATTCTTTCTCTCTTCATTCCTTCATTCCTCTCTTTCACTTCTATATTTCTTCTCCTCCTCCTCTTCCCCGTGGTGTTTTTCTGTCCCTTTGTGTCTTTCTCCTCTCTCCATCTCTGCTGCTTGTTTTCCTATTTATTGCTATATTTATTTTTTGCTGAAAAGTCAGTCTAGTTCATTTGCTAGTCAGTTGGGCAGAGAGGCTCCCTATTCTAAAGCTTTTATTAACATCATGGCCTGCACAACAACAGCCCTGGAATCTATTATTCATTAAGTGTAACCAATATAAAATTTAAAACAGTGTGGTTTTTTGTCAAATTATGTAAGGTCAGCATAATTTTCTGCCTATTACTAATATCTATATCATCTTTGCCTTAGTCAGCTCTATTTAAATATGCAATCATTTACAGCTTTTGACTATATGTGTGTGCGCACCCAATTTCCAATATTCCTCTACTACACTTTTTATGCTGACATCAATGGCAAGCTATTAAAGACAGTATTTCATTATTGGTTCCTCGTCCCCAGTGGTTATTTACAATCCTATATATACTAAGCACTGATATTAAAGGAGACCATTTTAATGAGGTGCTATCTGCCTTAGCAATATGTCTTTCTCCGAATGAGATTGTGTTTAAAGATTTTATCAAGAAATGGCTGTTCGCTGGGGTTATGTTTTGTCCATGAAATATGCATTTCATATCTCTTTCATTTCATTAACATAATTTAATTTGTGCTTTGCATTCTGTGCATAATACATATTTGATTTACAAAACAAATATTTCCATTAGAAAATGAATTTCATGCAGGCAAAAGGCAGAACTGAATGATGTATTGTAAGGAAATAAGAAAAAAAGAATTATATTATCTTCTTACTCAAAAAAAGCCCTGGCAAGGAAAAATACTCAATAGACTTCTCTCTGTGTGTGTGTGTGTGTGTGTGTGTGTGTGTGTGTGTGTGTGTGTGTGTGTGTGTGTGTGTGTGTGTGTGTGTGTGTGTGTGTTTGTGTGTGTGTGTGTGTGTGTCTGTGTGTGTGCGCGCGTGCATGTGTGTGTATGACCGAGAGAAAGATAGGGTGTTTATGCTTGCGTGTCTCTGCATACATGTGCCACTTTGTGTGTGTGTGTGTCTGTGTTTTGTTCCTTCCCATGTGTGCGCATGTGTGTGTCCCTGGCTGTGCACATGTGTACTTATGTATGGGCATGTGTGTCTATGTCAACAATATGTAAATTTGCATTAGAACTGCAATGGAAGCAGAGAGTATATTGCATTAAGTTTAAAGCAGTATAACTCAGATTGATTTACATTGCGTACTGTGACAGTTTCTCCCTGGTGTTAGCTAAGTGTTCAAGCGGAAATGTGGCTTGGGTCTGCTTTTTTATCATCAATAAAATACAGAGGAATATTATAAAGATATATCTCTGTTTTCAGTGGCACAAAAGAGGAGCACACATCCATTTTAATTCGGTGTCATTTTTAAGAGCATGCATGGTTACACAGGAAACTATGCCATATGAAAAGGTGCTCTGTGTTGTATTTCACCCACCAGTTTGCCATATATCAAACAGCTGTGTCATCTTCATGATGCCGTGTTCTCAGCCTCTCCCAGCCAGGATGGTCTCCTAACGGGGGGTGTTCTCTAAATGTCTGTTTAGAGGTCTTTAGCCGCCTCCCCTTGTGACCCAGTCCTCCACGTTTAAACCAGTTCCTGATGAATTAGTGAATTCATTCCTTTCTGTTTCCTCTCTCTCCTCTGCTTTCTGGGAAATGCGACTAGTTTTAATTAAAGCAGTGCACTTTGCTAGTTTAAAGGCTATCAGTGGCTGCTTGATAAGTTGCGAGAGCTCAGGGCTTTGGATAACAAGGAGCGTTTAAACTGGCCCTGGCGAGTTCATATTAATTTGGCTTATCTCCCCGTATAAAAAATCCAGGTAGCATTGAGACAGATCCCCAGCTTTAATGAGCTCAAAATGTAAAGTCAGTGTCAGAACACTCCACTTTTTTATTTCAAAGGGAGTACGAAATAACTTGTCTGAGCTAAAAGCCAAACAGTGAGATCTATGTTTCAGAGGTAACTAGTATTAGGAGGGATTTCAGGCTTGTCTGACATGCGGCGTTGAAGGGAGGGCTTAAAATAGAAAGCGCAGGTATGCGGGAGTGGGGCTTATACCTGCGCTTGCCTGCGCCTTTGGCTGCGCTGAAGGGAGAACGATGAGAGGATCTTACAGGTTTTAAAATCTTTTCCTTTCCCCCCTCTTTTTTTTATAAAAAAAGGGAAATCATCCACCCATTTCATCATCGTCCTGCCATGAAGGTGATTGCCTGCCCGGCTATGGCTAAGTATTTCTTTGAGTCTGTGACAGGTATGTTTAAACTTTGCTTTCCCCGTGTGAGGAGGCAGAGCGGGCACGGAGGGAAGGAGGAGAGGGAGGGAAGGAGGAGAGGGAGGGAGGAGAAGGAGGAGAGGGAGGAGAGGGAGGAGAGGGAGGGAGGGGTGGAGGTAAGGAGATGGAGATCAGGCTTTTGTGCCGTGGAGGTGGTGAGTCTCTGGATGACTCTGTAACTTAAGCCTCCTCTCATCTCCATTTTAAATAGTTAGCTCTCTTGATCACAGGAAATCCTGCAGGAATATGTATATGAACTGCAGATATTAAAGAAAAGTGTTTTTCTTTTTTTTAATGTGGCATTTGAGGCCTGATTCACGAAAGCCCCTGCACGTGTTAGCACTCGCGAAGCCAACACCTCAGTAAAGAGAACGATTACAGGTCCAACATCGCAGCTTATCAGTTGGGCTTTGCATGTGATGAATCCCCTTGAACAAATTCAACTTTTGACTAAATCCCAGTGTTGTGCTGAGGGGCCCCGAGAAGAAGTCATCTTAAAGTTGCAGATGGTTCTCCACCACATCTGATCACTCTTCCAGGCTGTGTACACAGTGAGTACTTGCGGTCACTCTCCCTAGCACGGGTGTCTATATGGTGGATATGGACAGATATAAACTGTTTCAGTGCGCCTTGTTGTCCAACCGCAGGAGTCCGGCCGTGATTTGTTTGTCATCGGCGTTCATTTCTCACCCTCCTTGCCATCCATCCATCAGGCCCTTACTCAATGAGCACCTTATGGAGTTAGACATAGCTGAACAGTCAACGTCCCCGAGGAACCATGCATCATGCGCTGCTCTGCCTGACACCCAGCGTCTGAGTCCCTCAGCCATGGCACCAGAGGAACCACAGGGCTCCTGCAGACCGGGGACACAGGTACCACCGCCTGTTTGTTAACATCCCCGTTGGAGTCGGGGGCAGTGAGGAAGGAGGAGGAAAGAAAGAAGAGGAGGAGGAGCAGGGAGAGAGAGAGAGAGAGAGGGAGGAAAAAAATCAATCTAATACTGCAGAACTATCAGATCATATGAAATGATGGATTCTTGGTCGCAGCATTCAGCCTCTGTCTGCCGAGCTGTGCAAATCAATTCAAACAGACACAAAGAGCAAACACACGCGGTGCGCCACAATAGGAAATTGAAGCTGAGCCTCCCTTTTTAAAATATGCCTCTACATATTTGTCTTGTGGATTACCATTCTGAAATGAAATTTGAACAGTTACTTAAAATAATATGCAAAAGATATTTCCTGTTTTGCCGTGCCGCTTGTTTGTTGGAGATGTGGGGTAGCAGCGACATGGCCTCCGTGTAAACAGCACATGCGTGTGTCGTCCCGGTGATTATTTTTCATAAACATTTTTTGTGGGCTTTATCCACCATGCAGGAGGGTTGTGTTTCGTTTGGCTGTTTGTTTTCGTGTCGTTGTGGCTTTTGGGAAAAAATATTTTTAGAATCCCAGACCTCTCCTGATGGCAGCCGCCTGGTTGCTGCATCGTGTGAAATGAGCGCTAATAGTTTTGTGGAGAGCTTCTTCATTTTCTCGGAGAAAATCAAGCACTCGTCTTATTTGTATGATAATGATAATGGCAGTTGCCCATCTCTTGAGTAGTGCATTTTGTCAAATGCCTTCACAACCCAGAGGTAAAGTAGCTGTCATATTGATGAATGAATGTCAAGCGCATGTCATCGGGTAGACCTAAAGGTCATCAGTAGTCCTTGCATGGTCTAGCATTTTCCTAGTCACTCACTGTCATCACCCACTTTGTATATCCATAGGACAATATACAGATGTCACTGAAAATACAACACATCGATGTCATGCTATCCTACAGTGTACAGACATCATTGTCTTGCACACATAACGTAGATTGTGATGCAGGTGATATATGCAGTATGTGTTAATATATAGATTTTCCTGCTTTCATCAACCCTTAGTATCAGGATGGCTTGCCAGATGGCAACTGACAGTAGCTGATCTCTGGGGCTTCAACACAGAAAAGTGTGCTTTCAGGTTAACTAATCATTGTGTTACGTGTGTGTTTGATTGTCTTTGTGTATGTGTGTATGGAGCTGGTGGCTGGCATGGAACATGGCCAATCACTATGCCCACGTAACTTTTCAAACTGGCATCGTCAAGAACCAAAGCAAACAGTAGGTTCAGGCACAAAGATCGATTTGCTTGGCTCTGCAGACATTGTTTGAAATCTCCCAGCCCAGTGTGTTTGTGTGTGTGTGTATGTTATCACCAGCATAGAGAGAGAGTGTGTGTGTGTGTGTGTGTGTGTGTGTGTGTGTGTGTGTGTGTACGTGTACGTTATCCCTACCGTAGAGTGCACCGCAAGGCGGGATGATCTATAGGACTTTCCAGAATCTCCCCGCTGCCACTGCCTTCATAAAGCTTGTTTAGCGTGGCACATTCATTTCAGCTGCCCACTTCACTTGCACTCGCTCTGCATTGGTAATTGAAGTGATTCTTACTGTGCGGAACTGTGAAGGACACAGACCCAACACTGCCCAGTGGCAGCTCTTCTCTGCCTGCACAAGGCCTCACTCTCGCCCGCCATGGGCGGGCTGCTAGGGGGATGAGCCTTACCTCCAGAAGCTCTGAATCCTCTCCTGTGCCACTCACACAATGCCCCACTCCTCAGGTCACTGAGGGTGTGCAGGTGTGGGCTTCACTCCAAATGAGCCTTAATTACTCCATTGAAGTAATCAGTGGCTTGATTGGTACAGAGCTTTTTCTATTCTCCCTGTTGCCCTTAAGTAAACACTTAAGAGAACTGACAGGAATGGTGCCCATCAGTGAAAGCACCCCAATGCTAACAATTAGGTCTGTGAATTGGAGATGATTTGCAGCAAAATTAATTAAAGCTGTGTGTTGCGTGGCATGTATTTCCTTTAATCACTGGCTGAACTCAATGAAATACAACTTCCAGGACTTTTTGATACATATGCACTGGTGGACCAGACTGAGCTTGACAACACTGTTTGTTTGCGTTCCCAGCTGGATGGTGGATGAAGGTCACCACATCTGCCTCTCCCCAACCCCTCCCCTCTCCACTCTGCCGTCCCCCCCCCCACCCTGAAATCCGCTGCGTCCACTCGAGGGCCTCCTCTCCAGAGCCTCTCCAGCTCCAGCAGCCGGCTGCATATACACACACGCGTCGCGCAGGATGGACGGACACTCGAGCCCGCCAACGCGTCAGCTCACAACCGAGACATCTGGACGATTGTCACGGACGTTACGGTCGCTGATCGTTGACGTCTCCCATGGGGCAGTGGCGTGGAAGTCGCTCTTGCGTGAGTGGGAGTGTAAAGCAGATGCTGCCGTGTGTGGGTGTCACGCACAAGCAAGGAACTCACAGAAGTGTTTGCTATTTGTGAAATTTCAAAACACCATGTCAACTCGCCCAATCCTCATTACGGGTGCAACCTTTTTCCACTTGATTCTTTCTTATGCGTCCGTATGGATCGGTCACTGCAGTCAGGGATCAAAGAGCAGAAATGGGAGAGCAAGCAGCGGCTCGGAGTTGAAACGAAAACAGGATGAATGAATCATACCTTTTTACTGGAGCACCTCTCTCCGGTTGACAGTGTTTGTCGCTCATGATGGAGAGTAATTCTGTATAACAATTCAATGTAATGATATATAAAAATGGGTGATTACGCCCTAATTCAATTGCACAGTAATCAAATTGCAGTAATGGCCTTTATTTGGGACCTCAATTTATACTTTTCCCAGAAATCATTAAGCAATTTGCTCTTTAAATCCACTTTGAACACATGCACACACACATATACACACACACACACACACACACACACCACATACACAACATACTGGCACAAAACAGGCACACAATAGTGTTATGGTAAATGAGTAGAAGGCCCAGCTGGTTGAGTTGCTGGGAGCCGTAAGGAGAGGACCCTTGTCAGAGTCCCAGGGAAACAAACACGATTCGCCTTTGGTGCTTTTTGGATGGCCACACGGCCCTGTATGCCAACGTGCGGCCCTCGAAAGATGCTGGATTTCAAGTCTACAGGTGCGCTTTGCAGGTTGGCTGGCCATTTGTTACCACTGGCTTCTCCACAGTTGACACGTTTATCCCACCACCCATCTGCCAACGACACCGCCCCTCAGCTACCTGTTGAGGTCTGCCCTCCCTGGGCTGCCGCTGCGCTAACTTAACTAAGAGGGGGGCGTTTAGGGGCAGCGGCAGGCTCCCGTCTCATTCCCACACGCATGCACGAGCCCTCATGATACCACTGTCGGCGCTGATATGCATGACGTGCCATTCTGCATGATATCAGGTCCGGATGATTCCGCCGCTCGCTCTCCCCCCCTCACCCCTCGCCGTGGGGAGGCGGTGGCGGCACGGAGCGCTCAGGCACGACTGATTCCTCTGCCTCCTTAAGAGGCCTGTGAGATGCGCGACGCTGCAGGCTGTGTGGCATCCACTTAGGCGCAGACAGCTCCAGATAACCCCGCGCTCAGCAACCCCCCACCTAACCCCCACCCCCAACCCCAAACCACACAGCCAGAGGAGTGACAGACTGCAGCGCTTTACTACAGTGTCGGAACCAAACATGTGGCTTCCTTTTTCCTTATTTGCTCTTCTCTCTTTTACTGTGTCTGTATCTCAGCCTCCTTTACTTCACCCTTCCTTCTCTCAGTCTTTCTCTCTCTCTCTCTCTCTCTCTCTTGTCTAGTGTCTCTTGTCTCTGTCTCTCCCAGTCAAAGTGGCAGCACAGCGGTGGAGCTGTAAGAAGTGACTGGCTTTGATATCTGTGGAGTGGAGGCCTGCAGCAACGCTGCTCGGCTCCTCCTAAAGCTCTCAGCGCCGCGTGGAGCATGGCCCACACTCAGCCCGTGTGTGTGTGTGTGTGTGTGTGTGTGTGGACTCCTCACTCACACTGACAATCGTACTCTTATTCTGATATTGTTCTATACTTTTCAACTTGTCCCTAGAACTTTATGTTGCTCTCTATTCAGGGGGCAGTGTGAACTCTCCCAGTGCTGATTGGTAGGGTGAGGTGTGCGGTTCTGTGACAGCACATTTTATCTTCGCGTTTTATTCGCAAACAGACCGGATATGTTATTTTAAATATACAAACACTGGTGACATTATTGTAAAAATGCAAATCAAAACACTCTCTACTGATGCAAGTCCAGACACACACACGCAGAGCTGAGTCGGAGAATAACATTTGCACCGTTTTAAACCTCCACACCGCCTGGCCAGCACATTGGACGGCCCAGTGCCGATAGGTTGGTTTACTGTCAGTGGCAGATAGCCAGGGTCTAATGGAAAGATTCAACACAGCCAAAGAATTGGAATCATTTTTGTGATAAAGTCATATGTTCAGCCTTGAACAACTGGGAGATAATGTTTTGGCTCATTATAATTCCCTGTGTGTTTAAACAGGCGGCACAGAATGCAAACAAAAGCAGATGAAATTTGAAAAGTATTATCAATATTGCAGATAGCGGATGCCCTTTCCAATCAGCACTGGCATATCTCTCACTGCAAATGTATGGTTGAGTAGTTCATTCATTTCTATTAGCCTGTTGTATGTTTCTCTTTCCCTCATATATATTTATGCAGAATTTATGAAAAGGCCAAACAAACTGCCATTAGATATTCCTTTAATTCACTGAGCCGGCTGGCTAAAGGTACCCGGGTACATTTAAAAGGCATTAGTTTGCGGTGACTGATATTTTTCTGAGCGCTCTCCAAACGGCCATTTCTCACAAGCCACTGCTACAGTCCAGTACATTTATAGAAAGTGCTCTGTGTGTGTGTGTGTGTGTGTGTGTGTGTTTGTGTGTGTGTGTGTGTGTGTGTGTGTGTGTGTGTGTGTGTGTGTGTGTGTGTGTGTGTGTGTGTGTGTGTGTGTGTGTGTGTGTGAGAGAGAGAGAGAGAGAAAGTAAGTGAGTGAGTGCGTGTGTGATTCTTGCATGGGAGTATCCTTCTGCACGCCACTCTATGTATTCTTCTGGTCTCTTAATAGCAAGCTGCTGGACCAAAATAATTGTCATTTTCCAGCCAGTGGGCCTAAAGTCATACAACATAATGAAATGTCTAAAAAAGAGTAGGGGGGAAATGGCAGACAGGAGGCATGCTAAATCAAATGCTTGCAGATCTGAATAATTTAGTGGCATGTGAAGGCGGAGAGGAGGCGAGAATGGAGGGGAAGTGTGGAGTCTTAAGGATCGTTTATGTTCACGCCAGTGCGTGTTTGTGCATGTGTCTCGCTGACCCTGCTCACGCTGACCTCAGTGCAAAGAACAATCATAAAAATGAAGAAAGATCCGGTCCGGAAACCCAGCGAGGGCTTGTGCTTGTTAGCAGGCCAGGGTTGGGGGTGGATGTGTTGGGGAAGGTGCTGCTCCCGCCTGTCTCTCCTGCGTGCTTGGGCACTAAGTGTTCTCAGACAGAGTGATGGGTTGATTTAAGCTCTGGTGTGAGCGAGAGGAGATAAATGTCAGTGGTGCTTCTCACACACACACACACACACACACACACAACCCACCCTCGCAGATCCATCACCTGCTATTGAGGGTAATGAGCAAGGCGTGGAGGTTAGCACATTAAAGCAGACCGACCTTGCAAGGCACTGAAGAAAGGAGGAGGGGGGAGAGGAGAGAGGGAGGGAAGGAGGAGTGGAGAAAGAGAAGAATACCCTTCTTCCCTCCAGCCTCTGCATCTGCAGGACTAACACCTGGCTGACATTTTACACGAGCTCAGGTACCGAAAAACTCCCTTCTCCAGTAGATGACTCACATATGACCACACAAACAGCACTCGGTGGACTATGGAAAATGAATGCACATGTAAGACACACACAGAGCTAAGTGTGAAGCCGTGCAGCAAACGTGAGCATGTGCAGAGTTTGCATGTGCATGTGAGCATGTGCAGCAGTTTTGTCCAGTGTTGTTTGTGTGCAGCAGTTTGTAGTGTTGTTAGTGTTGAGCATGTGCAGCAGTTTGTCCAAGTTGTGTGCGGTAGTGTTGTTGTAAGCATGTGCAGCAGTTTGTCCAAGTTGTGTGCGGTGCGGTAGTGTTGTTGTAAGCATGTGCAGCAGTTTGTCCAAGTGGTGTGCGGTGCGGTAGTGTTGTTGTGAGGCTGCTGGGGTCTAATGGAGACACAGGTTTATTGTCACTGAAACAATTTGGCTGTGTGTGCAGTGAACTGCCTGCTGCTGGTGATATAGTGGAGCCAGCGCCTAGTCAAGGCTGACATATACCATCCAGTGATGACAGGAGACGGCGAACACACATGCACACACACACACACACACACACACACACACATACACACACACACACACACACACACTCCTAGGAATCAACACGCAGCCACTCAATAGCACTATCACAACCACTGAGTATGAGGATATGCTCTCTTTCTCTCTCTCTCTCTCTCTCTCTCTCTTTCTCTCTCTCTTTCTCTCTCTCACACGTTCTCTCTTTCTCATACACACTTGGAAACACACACAAACACTGTCTTCTCACATTTTTTCTCTGTTATAGTCCCTCCCTCTGTTCCATACACACGCATAAACACAAACGCATATGCACACAGAGCTGTTTATATTTAATCACTAACATACACTTCCTTTATGCATGTGCACAGTCGATCCACACGTGTGGTCGATTAGTCGTCTCTCTTTGCAGTTTACTCCTGCACTTGATACACACACACACACACACACACACACACACACACACACACACACACAGCAAGAGACACACACTGGCCTGTAAAGTGTTCAGCAGATCAATCCAAGTCATAACGTCACCAGTTCCATCCCAGGCAATGGAAAATTCCATATATAAAATATCACAATGAAAACCATCACAGTTATGCTTATAACACAACCCAGCACATCTGACAATGGCCTGACCAGATCTTAGACTTAGCTGGCCTCTCTAAAGACCACCAGATCATAGCTGAACAGTATATTATTGCCAACATATATTAAGGGCTTTTGTTTCTTTTTTAATATGTATGTATGCATACTATGTTTGGCATTCCATATTTATAAGGGTGTCCCAGGCTTCTCTGTGTCTCTGTGTCTCTGAAGTTTCCCAGCAGGGAGACTGTGAGAGGCATGAGCAGGAGCGTCCCCATGGGTCTTGTACGAGAGGAGATGGATAAGAGGAATCAGACTCAGCTGGCCTGGAGCTCAGGGCCAGACACGTCACCTCGAGGTTGCCAGTTTAATCCTCCCCCTTAAAGAGCACTGCTGTGGGACTGATACTGATGCATGTCGTGTGTCCTTACCCGCGCCATGGATCTCTCAGAGTGGACAAGCAGTCACACATGTTGCCTCTGTCAAACTGTCACAGAGAAATACATTTTTAATAATTTAATACAATTTAGGATTTTTACAGATTCAGTGACGTTATATTCTTGTAATAAATGGCTATTTAAAAATATTTAAAAGCTAGATGTTTTTTGCGCAAACAGTATTTGGCCTGGTCACAAAGGCCATGTAAAATAGCACATAAATATCAATAGCATAGAGATCTGGGAATGATATGATTGTGTGATTGGCACTTAAAATCAATCTATGTGTGTTGTGGGATTGCTTTGGCTCTAATGGTTTCCCTTCTCCATTCAGACGCGGCCGGGGCAAAGTTCTGATGTGTGAAATCACCCGCAGGCTCGTGCTGGGTGTTCCTTCCATGTCGTCGGCCTCAAAGTTGGATTAAAGAGGAAGTAAGTAAGTGTGCATATACAGAAAAAATGAGCGACTTCCAAGAAGTATTAGTTCTTTTTTTTTAATTTTAGCAAGATGAGGAACCCGGAATTTAAATGAAAGAATCGGTTTTCATCCAGCTAATAGTAATCCATAATCCAGCCAACGTGTCTTAACCACAATGTGGTTGGTCTGATTAACTTTAATGCTTTCCCTCTCCAATTTATTGAAATGTTGGAATGAGCACATTCCGTTTGGAACCAAAGACTGCTTCTCTTTCTGGGGCAGGGGGGAAGGAGAGATAGACTTGGAGAAAGAGAGGGAGAGAAAGAGAGAGAGAGTCAGTGGAGTGATGGAACAAGAGCTATAAAGAGAGAAAAAGATGTTAAAGAGGAACAAGAGACAGAAGAGGGGGATGATTGCTCAGACAGAGGGAAAGCAAAAAGAAATATTTACCCTCGAACTACAGGGGGTATAATGGTCCATCTGAGATGTGTTTTAAGGGCAGTGTGGGAGGTTTCATTTTTCCCCCCTCTGATCTAGAAATGGCACAATAAGAGAAAAAGGAACTGGTCGGGGCAAATAATTAAACGTGGCAAAAGGATAGTGGTTTCATTTTCAGACACACTTCAAATGAATTTCCGTAATGATCCCAAAACCTTGAAAAGGCAAATCCAATCAAACAATATCTAGTGGGCTTCATTTTCTGTGCTCGGGAACGACCCCCTTTTGTCAAAGGGCGAGTTGGGAAGACTGCGGGTCGCGACAGTCATACCAATGAAGGGGACAATTTGGTCTAGTTAAAGCTATTATCCTGTGAGTGTGAGCACGTAGACACACTATAGCTTTAACACTTTCCAGGCTTTGATATGAGTCATTGTAAATGATGCCGCCGAAGGTCAATTGCAGAGTTCAAAATGGCCGCTGGAGGAGGAGAGGAGAGAAAATTATGTTCTGTTTTCTCCACCCCCACCACACCACCCTCATCGTCCCCTTCAACACACACACACACACACACACACACACACACACATACTCACTCACCACCCCCTTTACTCAGACACACATTGCAGCGTTTACTTCAAAACTGCCTCTGTCAGAGCTTGTCGTTTTGAGTGGCATGTCCAAGTAATATCTTGTCTTTTTTTCCCCCTCTCTCTCTTTTTTTCCCTCCTTTTTCCTTTTCTTGGAGGAGCATGATGCCGGCCCATTGTTTTTACTCCCTTTACCTTTAACCATTTGAGGGGTAATCATGCGTGATGACTGGAATAAAGCACGAGTGGATGAGCAGCAATGCTCCACTGACCTTTTGATTCTCATTATTGGACATCCAAAATACTGCAAAAAACCCTCCCAATATCCCTCTAAATCTTTGGGGAATCTTCAGGCAGATGCGTTCACTGACCGTGATGTTCTCGTTGTGAGCATCTGTGTGTGTGTGTATGTGTGTATGCGCGTCTATGTATTATGCGGATGTGCGTGGTGTTGTTCTCCGCTAAGTGTTCCAGAGACAGTGAGCAGGCTGTTTATGTGTGTGAGTGTGTGTTGCTGTAGGTGGGGTTGTACTGGGAGGGGGGGTTGTAGAACCGCGCTCAGTAGCCGGTGTTGAGCAGTGGTAATGCTGTCACAGGGGGGCAGTCTGGTGCATTTGGCCTTTGGGCCTGCAGGTGTGGAGTCCCCCTCTCTTTTGCGCTCAGCGGCCGCTCCGATCCGTGCTGAAGGCCCATTACCGGAATCATCTGGAGACCGTCTCTTCAGGAGCCTGCCTCCGAGACTCACACTCCATGGCACAGCACAACACAGCAATACAAAAGAGCCCTCTACAGCTAAGAGTTATGTTCACCATACACACACACACACACACACACACACACACACACACATAGGAAATGTGCCAAACAAGCATTACTCTAATCACTACTTTGAAATAGGGAGGCTATTTTTATAAAGTGCATTGTGCACTGCATGCAGATCCAGGGAAGGGGTGAAAAAAATGAATGTGTTGAAGTGGATACATTGTAAAGCAGCATTAAGTATTTTAGGTATGTATGCGGGCCGCCTGGCAAACGGAGCATCCGTGGGGGGGGAATGGTCTCTTCCACAATTAATGTGGCGCACCTGTGATGCTCGATAAAGAGCGCTGCACTGTGCACAGGTGTGGAACATTAATTCTGGGGGTGTTCCTTGAAAAGACAGCCCCCCCTCCCCCTCCTCCTCCCCACTCCCCTCTACCACTAGCCCCGCACCCAACACCACCTTCCCACCCCCCAGGTAAGAAAAAAAGCAAGAGGAGAAAAAAAACTGAAGGGAAAAAATAGCCCCTCACCGCTGCTGTTCATTCAGAGTGATCTGTGTGCAAAAGTATGCAAATGAATATGCAGCATGCTAATCAATCCTGTCCTTCACACAGATTGAAGGGGAAGGCAGAAAGCTGCTGGAGCACACGAGACGAGAGGAGAGAGGGAGAGGAGAGGAGAGGAGAGAGGAGAGGAGAGAGGAGAGGAGAGAGGGAGAAAGCCCACACAGAGAAAAAGTGGGACACAGGGAAGTTAAATAGACCCCACACCGTCTGAGCTTGTTGAGCCCCTTCAGAGTGATCTGTGGATAAAAAGTATGAGATGCTAATCAATCCTGTCCTTCACACAGAGGAAGGGGAAGGCAGAAAGCTGCTGGAGCACACGAGACGAGAGGAGAGAGGAGAGGAGAGGAGAGGAGAGGAGAGGAGAGGAGAGAGGACAGGAGAGAGGAAAGCCCACACAGGAGAAAGTGGGACACGGGTGGAGAGGACCTAAGTGTGTGATGCGTTTAGGTGAGCCCTGTAATGATGCGTAAGTGTGTGTGTGTGTGTGTGTGTGAGAGAGAGAAAGAGAGAGGGAGGGAGGGAGCTGGAAAGAGTGAGACAAACTATCAGTAACAGGTTGAGAAACACATTAGTGCTGCTGGAAACCTTTGAACAGATTGACAGACTCTGCTGTCAGTGTATTGACGTGTACACAGTCACCGGCGGCACTGTGTTTGCCATGTTGTCCCTTCAATCAGGAGGAGTCAGTCGCACCGCCCTCTCAGATACATCAGGAGTGGCACGCGCAATTGGGGAGATGAGAGACCTAAACCAGGAAGGGGATCATGGAGGTATTATATAGACCTGGAGGGAGGAAGTACTGACCCCATTAATTTCAATGGCCCATGCTAGGCTAGCTACTTCAGACAAAAATATACTTAAATTGATTGGCACTATCTTTAAAAATGCTGTCTGACATGTGCTCAATTCCAGCCACATTTTCACATGCTGAAAATTAGGTGCCACATTGATGGCCACAAATGATTTTGTCCATGTGGATTGGCTGATCCTCCCAGCATGAAAACTGCCAATCCACATAGACATCATACTTTTGTGTCCACCAGCAATGTGGCACATAATTGTTTTTTTTTTTTTGGTCAGAGGTGGTCAGAGAAATTTGTAAAGATAGTGGTGGCCAACTTGGATGCTAACTGGCTGGAGCTGACCCTCTGGGCATCCCCTCTATTGAGAGATCCGGGATTAAAGAGTATATATAGACGTGTGTGTCTGTGGTATCACCTTACAGGTGACAGATGGGCAGCCCAGGTGAAACAGTGACACTGGGGCTTAAGCCCTACATCAGCACCGTCTACATTTTATCAAATAATCAGAGTATCGAGCTGAGCAGAGTGCCTACCCACTGGAGTATTGACTGAAAGGTGTGAGTGGGTAATAAATTAGTCTCTCTCTCTCACACATTGCGTGTGTGTGTGTGTGTGTGTGTGTGTGTGTGTGTGTGTGTGTGTGTGTGTGTGTGTGTGTGTCAGCAAGAGGGAAAGAAAAGGAGAGAGACATGGATGGGTGCTGTAGAGATCTCAAATGACACACAACAAACCACAACCTGCCTTAGTGCATCTCAAGCTCTCTGCATGCAATATTATGAATGCAAATATAACACTATACTGATTAATAATTAAATCATTACGGTCATGAATCAATAACTTCCGCACATTTTTTCCTTTTCTTTTTTGCATTTGTAAATTGCAGTGAATAAACAAGTATTTAGAATTACCAAGTCAAATTTAGCAAGAAAACCATACTATTTATCTGTAAAATATGTAGCATGAACATTAAAAATGCTGTTTCAAAAAGTATTTTTTGTCTTTTGGCAAAAGTAGTTCAGTTTCCTCCAGCTCGTGTCTGCAAATGTTTTTTTGCAGACAAACATCAAGCGTAATTATTTCACCCCTTTTCCGCATCTCTCCTGTAGAAGTGATACAAATTGATATGATTATCTATAAGGAAGAACAGTTGTGTGGTCCGTTGCGTGTCTGTTATCAGTTGTGAAACTTTCCTTTGCCAGCAGTTGGTTGTGTAATGTGTGCTGCATAATCTATTTGCACTGGGTGTGTAAAGACAGTGTGTTTCGCTGCTTGTTAGTTGTGTATCTGTGGCATTTCCAGTCTTAGAGATAAGTCTTGTAATCAGTTGTGTGTCTGACGTTGCTGTGTTTTTGATGGGTTTACATGCGGATCCCCCAACCATTCCTCCCTCTCTCTCTCTCTCCCAACCCCCTCTCTCTCTCTTACACACACACACACACACACCCCACACACACACACACACACACACACACACACACACACACACACACACACAAACACACACACACACATTCACTCGTGTTGCCACTGCAGTAAGTGTAGCGAGTGAGGACAAGGATAAAAGCATAAACAAATCTCTGATAAGAAATATGACATGGGTATCAGCATGCAAAATAAGCTGAAACCGGAGAGCAGGCAGCGCCAGATTAATGATAAATTATGAGGACCAGCCTTGTTTATAGCAGTCATTTTCTCTCCGCACACCTGCTCGTCTCCTCCTGGCCCAGCGCTGCCAGCCTTTTTCCCCTCCATCTCCCTTGTCTTTCTTCCCTCCTTTCTGCCTTCCCTCCTTTCTGCCTTCCCTCCTTCCATCGCTCTGCTCCCTTTTAAAAGCCTCTGCTGCCATTTCACAGAGACATCATAATATATGTGTATTCCTTTTTTGTGATGTTAAATAGGAACGGAGAAAGTTGATTTGAAATGGATCGAAATGCTTGATTGTGCCTGGTCACCATGTCTGACCAAAATGTGTTTGTATTTCTAAAGTGTGTGTGAGAGAGAGAGAGAGAGAGAGAGAGAGAGAGAGAGAGAGAGAGAAATTCACAGTTGCAATAACAGACCACTGAACATCACTGAAATGCTTCATTTTAATATTAATTACGTATAGCTCCACACAACAGGAAAATAATACGACAGTCACTTTGGCCTGGAGTACTGTATTAAATGCAAAGTGGGGCTAAGGGCTACAGCAGTCAATATGAAGAGCTGAAGTCAAAACCCCCACACCTCATTACAGCAATTGTGAATGTTAATTCTAGTGGGTTTATTAGTTGGAATTAGGGGGAGAAAGAGAAAGTCTGCATTTTTATTGTTCATTACATGGGGGTTGGCCGTACCTGGTGACTCAGTCACTCTGTGGTTCAGGAGCTGAGAGTGGGAACTGCTTCTTGCTGAGTGGCTATTGTCTGATTTATAATTATATTTTTATTATAACCAAGCTGCAGGCCTCCTACTCTGTACAAAGCAATTTCCAGTAAAGAGCGCTATGAGGGGAAAGTGTTTACATACAAAATTGTAAGAATACACCAACAGCGTTCGGTGTTAATAAGGTATAATCACTCACCTAATTTAATCTGGTTGCTATGGAAAACAAATGCCACTTGAGGTCTAACAGTACGAAGGAGAATGCTGAAGAATAGGTGAGCTCTGGGCTTCAGCAGGGAGCATCCTAGGCATCTCACTTCCCTTTGCCCATTTATTGTAGGCACCTGTCTTTACTGTGCCTTTGTGTGTGTGTGTGTGTGTGTGTGTGTGTGTGTGTGTGTGTGTGTGTGTGTGTGTGTGTGTGTGTGTGTGTGTGTTTTGTGTGTGTGTGTGTGTGTGTGCGCGCATCATGTGTGTGCATGCGTATATGTGTGCTTAGCAGTCAGCACGGGCTGTGCTCCTCAGAAAGCTGAAAATTGAGCGGGAATTGGCCTAATTGTACGGAATGATTGATGCCAGTGGTAACCACATTTAAAAAAGTACACACGCATACACACACACTCACACGACATGCACTTCCTGTTTGCCATGCATACCATTCTGAGAATGAATTTAGCCGTCTGAAGACAAGAGCCGGTGCTTTTAAGTGTCTGTGAGGGGGCAGGGCAGCTGCCTAGCAGGCTAGCTATGTCTCTTTAAATAGTAACTGTAGGATGCAGCGGCCCATGTCAATAACGAGCTCCCTCCCTCCCTCCCTTCCTCCATCTCTCCCTCCCTCCATCTCTCCCTCTCTCCCTCCCTTCATCTCTCCATCTCTCCCTCCCTCCTCATCTGCTGCTGTGTGGCATCTTCTGATTGTCAGGTGCAGCAATGAGGAGACTGACATCCATCTCTGTGCCTGGCCCCTTTGTACACACACACACACAGACACACACAGACATACACACACAGACACCCACACATACACTTACCCTTGGGAGTGAGATGGCATATGTGCACTCATGCCAAGTAGACAGGTGTAAATCTGAAACAAAGGCATTATCATGTGAATCTTTTTGTTTGTATCTGAGTGTTGACATCCTGTAAACAACTATGACAGCAGAGAAGCAGAATAGATGCAAAAATGAAAACTGAATGAAACAGAATGAAATGAACAGAATGAAACTCAAAAATGTTGAGATTAAATTTAGCTTAATACTAAATCTACCCATTGATTCATTATGGTGTGTATTTAAGTGAAGACTGAAACTTAAGGCTTAAATTAGCCAGGGCTATGTGCCCAGGCTTGTCATGCTGGACAGCCATGTAATTTAGTTTTGGGTGGATAGTGTGCTTAGATAATTCTACAGCAGTTGCTTCAACAACAGATGTTGGAAGTCCTGGACAGGTGTGGATTGAGGTCTACATATCCTTCTCTTTGGTGTTGCCCGGGGACTGAAAACAGAATGATTTTCATTTCAGTGGGGGAAAGTAAGTAAGCAGTTAGCCTATATAATATTAGATCTTCAAAAATGTCTGATAGCCTAACTTCAGGCACAGAAAATGTCCTTGCTCTAAGCCCTGTAATAGCCTAACCTATGTGTGGTGCTACTAACTGCATGACACTAAGCCTAGATATTTTCCTAGTGTCTCTGGTAGCCTATGTTACTGAAACATTGTGTGAAATAATTTAGGCTACATACTTAAATAGACAGTTAGATGGTGTTGGATATGAAAATCAACTCATTATACTGAGACACTGATTCATAAAATCTGACTAAATACATCCTGTAAGGAGTCTGGGGAACATTGTGTGGTCAGGTGACCTATGGACTTTTGAATAATATTCAAAGAAAAGTTCATCGGAACGATAAATACCGTTATTAATCGGTTATCTAAAATTGAAAATAGCTTTTTAACTCCGGAACAAGTGAAAATGGTTTTGCTCCCGTATTCTGTTACGTTCATCCAAAATGTTTGTTTATTTCCGTTCATTTTCGTTCTTTGAACCGTTTCCAATCCCTATGCAAGATGTTTGTGTCGCAATATCTTCTTATGAAACAAATACAAAACAAAACCATGTACCCTTATGGATGTAGTATTAGTATTAGCCCATGTGTCATTTTTTATACTTATCCTTTAATCCTTAAGATGCAATATCCAGTTTAACAAAAAAAGCATTAACTGAATCTTTTTAGACTTGCAATGATGAGGAAATGGTGAGGAGATCATATGCTTCCCATATTCCTGTGCAATGACTTCCTCATGCATTGTTTCACGCGTTCTCACCCCATGGCATCCTTTCTGTCTGAGATGTAAACACAGCAGTGGTCAGTGAGTGGCATGAAGCTCAAAGCCTATTCAAATCAACCCTGCTGTGTGCCTTTGGACAGACATGGCTCTCTTTAAGACAGACCTTCACCACGTCTCTAACATGATGGCGGTTTGTCTTCTCCTTCCTCCAGACTGATGCATATCAATATCCACACCAGTGTCTGCATGCCGTCTACTGTGGATGCAATACTGTAGCCATTTTCACATTTTCATAATTACTATTTCCAGGAGAGTCATCTGGGTCTTCTATAAGGAAATGTAAGTGACAGGCATTTAAAATAGCTTTTAAATCATGCTGGGAAGCAGGGGCCCCTTTCAGAAATAATTGTGTCAAACTGCTTTTCACCTTTTGCCAATCAATATGCACACTTATTCATAAACTGACGAGTATCCATCAAAAGGCAGGGCTGCTTTTTAATATACATGCTTGCATTTTAATGGGCTACTTTAGCAACAATGCAACTGACAACAATATGAGCCCATGTAATATCCCACAAAATGATGATCCAGAATCTTTGGCGAGCAAGCGTGCTCGGATGAGTTGGCCCCTCTTTTTTCTGCCTCTCTTCCTCTTTGACACACACACGTCACATGCAGACACACACACACACATACACACACAAACAAACAAACAAACAAACACACACACACACAAATACAAACACAAGAACATACACAAACACTGACGGATAGAAAGAGGAAGATACCAACCTCTCAGTTTCCTCTTAAGTGATGGCCTAAGCTGGTGTAATAATTGTTGCTTTGTTACGCGGTTTGTAAACAATTTCAAACTGGATTTCATGCATGCTTTCATACCAATTCACTCTCCCCCTTCTCCTTTGTTTTGAATGTAAAATCTCACAAAATCAGTAAGGTTCACTCCTTTAGAACAATTAGGCATCTAAACAGCAATATGAAAATGAAGTCTATTCATTTCCTTTTTGATTAAAATTATAGCCACATGTGTGGGGCTTTGGGGTTGATATATTAAATAATGCATCATTTCATAATTATATAGAATATATAGATTTTTTAAAAAAAAAAAAGGATATCAGGCAAAGTGGTGCCTTTAATTAGATGAGTGTGTAGAATATCTCCAGGGTATGATAAAACAATGTTAAATATCTCTCAATGGATGTAAAATATGTTAAAACAGATAATGAAGCACAAATAGGTTCTCATTTTGCCATGGCTGCTATTTGTTGAAACATCCCCCTATGTATTTGTGAAATTTCATAACCTGAAAATGGGAACTGGGGAGAATATGTTTAAATGCTAAGTATGACTCACAATGTGTGGCCTATTCAACGGCATACATTATCACGGTCTTAAGATATTTCTCTTCATTTGGTTTAATGGTCAATCTGATAACGGCAGAATTTGTATGAAGTCAGAGAATATGCATGCATGGCATTGTTTGTATTGATGAGAGAAATGGTGTGTATTTTACTGTGAGTGTGGAGCACAATGGAACACAGACCCACACAGACACACAATGCCCCCCTTTCACTCATGTACAGTCAACCTTGGAAGAAGCAGACGTGTTAATAAAAACGGAGAGGGTCATCAGCTTAATATCCATGCCAAGACGAGCTAAGAGCAAAGATTATTCAGCCCCGTTTAAAAGCACTTGGCAGACAGAAAAAAAGGAAAAGCATCTCCCAACAACAGCAATAACGAAGGAATTAAAAATGCTCCAAAACACATGCCTTTGCCAAGCAAACAATGCCTGCAGTCTTTTTGAAAATTACAGCGGCTAATTTGAAATGAAACACAAACAGTCGTGTGTTTGTTTCAAACCGCCATTATGACGCTCTGCAGAGATCTGCCCTACTGTATGCTATATATAAAGTATGTAAATGCTAGCTGCGGCAGTCAAATACATCAATGAAAGTTGACAGCTGAATTATTACCGTAGCTGAAAGCATCGGTCTTTTGTTTTAACCCAAGAATGGAGCATTTTTAAAACTCACAATGGCTTTAATCAAATTCTCAAGGTTGCTCAGTTTAGCATTGTATTAGTTTAATAGTTTCTGGTTCGCCGTTGACGTTAATGACACATTCCTATGTAAATATAATGTGCCTCTGAAAAGCCATCAAAACATTTTAAGGTCCAATGAATGCGGTTTCATTTTCTGTGTGGGTTTTTCCCCCTTTCCTTTTTTTTCACAGAGAAATCTCTTTTTATTTAGCAATCTTTGCCACACTTTCAGAAATAATAAAAAGCGTGGATTGATTAATGAAGAGTTTAAAAGAGTGATGCAAAGCGTTTTCACAAATAACTTGGGAGAGAGAGAGACGGCAGGCTGGTGAATGGGGATATACTCTTTCTCTCCATCATTCTCTCTCCCTCTCCATCTTTCTCTCCTTTTCTCTCTCTCTCTTTCTCACTCACTCCCTCTCATTGACACGGAATGTCTGCCCCCTCCCTTGTTTCCATCACATGTATGGTTTTAGAGGCCTTTGGCAAAGATTCATCACCCACTATTGAGAGATAATAAAACGGCACATTTTCTCACTTTTCAAAGACTGATGAAACCATTTAGAGTAATATAGTTGAATACATTAAAGTCTCTATCATTTTGGTGGGACTCTGTAACATGTCGCTATCTAAAATGAAAAAAAGGAGTGTATGTGAGGAGATCTTTCCTCATATCTTTAGCATTGATGATATGCCGCCCGATGAAATATTAATAGCTTATTCCACTGTTTTTGGGTGTCTTTGCAAGTCATCACCCCCACACCCCACCCTTGGCCCCCCACAATAGACACTGGGCCACATACACCTTTAGCATTACTTCCCTTGTTTTCCGGATCATTTGGAATGTTGACCATGCATGTAAATGAATAGCACACACACTAGGCGATGAGGCTGTGACTCACGGGTTAACTTTAACCTGGGGAGTGCCATAGTTTTTAAGTGATGGAGAAGACTTAACATTATAACTCTGCTCATGAACCTTCTGAAATATATTGGTAATGGGTAATATGTAAGTACACGCACACTTTCTGTGTCAATCAGGCATGGGTAGTTCACCTTGTTATGGTGTGCCGTAAGGTAATGGAGAAAGTCTTCCTCAGTGTGCAAAAGAGAGAGGGAGAGGAGAATGGAGCGAAAAAATCTTTAACCAAGTCAATGAGGCATCTCTTTATTTATCTTAAAGAAAATGAAGATGTTTGTTGGGACAATAGCGCTCAATTCATGCAGACAGCATTTAATCTTCACCTATGCAAAATATCAATTATGGTGTACAATGGGGAAAATGTGCCTGTGTCTGTCTGCTTTCATTGTGATGTTTTTGTTGTTGTTTTTTTGTGCGTGTGCGTGTGTGTGTGTGTGTGTGTGTGTGTGTGCGTGTGTGTGTGTTGCTCTATGTGAGGTGTGGAGATGAGGAAGGAAAGGGAAAGGAGAGGGGAAGAGCCTTTAAATCAATCAGGTTTGCGTGTGATGTGCACGGGCCATTGTGCCATGTTTGGCTCCCTTCTAATGTCTTTCTTTTTTTTCTGTCTGCGGCCCAAAGAACTTCCTGTCGCCTGTGTTTTCATCTTGCATTCCTGCTTTAATTTACTGTGCATGGAAACTCCGCTCTCAAATCAAAATGATGGCTGAGGGTCGAACACATTCAGCAAGCAGTCATTTATTCAGATGAGATACATTATTGATTTATTTTATTAGTTTCCTGATGTATGACGGCCATGCCTGGAGAGAAGGCGAGAGAAACCTGCATTGTAACGTCAAAACTCCTTTCTCTAAAAATCACAGCGAGCTGCAAAAGGGGTGTCTGACACAATTTCTGTAGTTATAACTAGATAATGAAGTAGATTTGACTGTACAATGGCTAAATAGTGAAGTTTTGGATGGGTTGCACCCCAGAGTCGAACACTCCCAGACTGGCCTTGAGAGGAACATGGCGTACATCAGGCTCCTGGCCCGAGCAGAATTAAAAGTCACATCCATCAGCTGTCAGGAGCAGAACTCAATCCACTCTCTCCCTGCAGAGCCATCTAGAAGTATGTGGGTGCATTTTTTTGCCCTTGCATTGTCTCCTCCTGTTGTGTTGCGAGGCGTCACAGTCTCTTGCTCAGGGAACAATCTGATTTGCCAGAATGGAGGGGAACAAATAAAAAAATACAATAAGATGAATTCCGCCGTTTTAATTTACAATGCAAAGTATAAAAATAAACACTGAGGACTCAATTTACTGTGGTTTTCAGGCGGAACCCCTAATCCTTCCTCTCCCCCCTCCACACCCCCATCTCTCCATCACCCACCCCCACCCTTCGCGTTGCGCTTGGGGACTGGGATTTTCCACTGGGAGGCTGTGGCCCCTTCTTGGGAGAGATAGGTGGGCAGAATTTTCCACTGCGCACATCGCCCTCAGGCCCCGAGGAGCCCAGCGACAGATCCACTGCAGCACACAGCAGCCCCGCACTAATCGCCCAAACAAGCAGGGAAAGCGCGCCGGCGCTCGGAGCTGTGGAGAAACAAGCAACTTAAGATGCACGGAAAAAGACAAAAACAAAGAAGAGAGTTTGTTAGACACGGATTGGGGTGTAGAGAAAGAACTTAAAGAACAAAGAAGGACATGAATAGGTGAGAAGCAAACTGGGACGATGTCTCCTCTCTGCCTCTAAGCCATTTACAGCGTTTAACCCTTTTATCCCGGGCCCAATCCACACACACAAACACACACACACACACACACTCTGCACATGTCCACTGGAAAATGTATGTCTTCACCCGACACAACTCTTAGGGCTGACTAGAGTGAAGGAATGAAGCAGTTTTATCACACACATTCTAACTTGGCCATGTAATCTGAATATGTGTCACAAATCTAATATATACCCCGTATAATTCTACCCCCCTCTCTCTGTTTGTCCCTCCTATACTAAAGTAAGAAGCTTGACTTTGAGTCATAATGTTGAATCCTGGCAACATGCTGCAGCTTTCATCACAACAAAAGTTGAAAGGAATTTGAGATATTTATTAACAAAAGAACAGGGAATAAATGAACTGATATTTAAAAACCAAGAGACCAAAGGGCCTATTCATCTGTCTATTATTGTTTTTGTCCTCGCCGTATCACCAGACGGTTCTTCCACCTGCTGTTCTGGTAAAATATTTGCTTTGCTATTAGATACTGCTGGTATGACGGGCCATCAACAAGGCCTGGTGGCATCCATGAATATTTTGCATTTGCTAGCTGCTTACAGCCTGTCCGCCACAATGCTGGGGATTTCAAAGTTGACATTTAAAAAACAAACACAAAGCTCAATTGGGTGGCATATTTGCCCATTGTTCTTTTAAAGATAAAACTTCTCTTCTTGTGGAAGTTAAGTCTTGCCGGATTGCCTTTGTGTGCCTGGGCCTGTGTGTCCTTGTGTGTATGTGTGTGCATGTGTGTGCCCACAAAGCTGCATTCTCTCACACACACACACACACTGTGGACCTCGGTCCAACTCGTTGTGGTGGCCGGTGGCCATGAGTGGAACTCCGGCGGCGTGTGGACGTAACACATACAGGCAGACGACGCCCTTATCTGACAGGACCGCATGGTGGGCTCCGGATTTGCATCTAGATCTGCATAAGTGAACTTCAGCGTGGCCCAGTGGTGGGGGGTGGGGGTGGGTGGAGGCGGCTGGGGCCAAGCCTGGGAGGTGGGGTGGGGGGGGGGGTAGATGTGGACCGAGGGATGTCTGGCACGGAGGCTGGCTCACCAGTGGCACTATTAGAGGGACGGGTTTCTGTCCGCCTTCACTCGTTTATTGGCCCCTTTTTGTCTCCCCTTTCTTTCGCTGCCACTCTGTCTCTTTGGTCGTGTGGACAAAAGTGTGCAATGGCAATATGTTGCCGTCTTGGACGAGGGCATTTTTGGTGGTCTGTCGCATGGACGACACTTCAAAATGCTGAACCATCACACTGGTGGAGAAGGCTAAGTGGCCCTGTTTTTTTGAAGTCTTTCTTTGAAATAAGCAAGGCAATCCCCTTGGCCCAGGGATCATATTCTATTTACGTTCCCCTTGCCAACGACAGAGGCGACGCTGGCCAAATTCACAAAAGAAGATCCACATTGGAAAATCCGGCTAATCCCTGATTGAAAGTTCATGCGTTGGCTTCGATGTATAAGCTCTGGCAGATTTTCCCAGGAAAGAGAAATAAAAAAAAGAGCAACACAACAAACTAGGGATCTTTTTTGGTGAAAGGAAGCCACCCTTCGAGGCACAGATAGCTAATGTCAGGAGCAGACTGCATGTCCGTTTTTTCAAGTGTCTTTTTTCATGCTAAACGATGGAGCTCTATTTTCCTCTGCCGCTAAAAATGACAGCCGAGGGGTGACGGACCCCCAGTCTCCACCAGGAGCGTTTGAGAAGCGAGTGACCTAAAGCAACCTAATGGGATCTTTGATCTCTCATGTCCTCTGTCTTGCCTGCCTACCTGTGGCACATGGTGGTGGCGGCTAGCTGTTATCCTCACTATTGTCCATATCTCTCTCTCCATTACACTGGCGTCCTCCAGACCCCGCACTCCCCCCTCTGTGTTCTTCATAGACTGATGGTCATGGCAGGAGTCGCAGTCTTCACAGATGGCACTTCTGCCTGTCCTCTGAGGGTTGGGGGGGGGGGACTAAACAAGCTTAAACTTTTATTTTCCTTCTTTTTGCTTCCAGAGGAGATTTAAAAAAAAATAGCAGAAAGTTTGGCCGTCAACTCTGAGTGGCTGGCATGGTTTTATCTCGGCCTACATGAGAGGCCTGTCTGGGGTCCTCTGCGCTTCTCCAGAGGGATATGGGGTGTTGCGGCATTCTGCGCTCTTGCATCAATAAGGCCATCGGTGAAACACACAGATACCCACAGCTTTAGGGAGTCTTACTGTGCAGCTGGCTACTGCGGCAAATTAGCCACTCCAAGGAAGAGTTACATGGGTGGGATTTGATAAGGAACATCCAGCCTTCTCCCTCCTAACTCGCCGGTTTTGTGTTGCGGAAAGGCAGTCGCTTGGTTAGATGGATAAGGAGCTCTTTTAGTCGGAGTGGTTTCTACTGATGGATTCTGTCTGGCACGCGGACGCGCTAAGCAGCTTCGCGGAAAAAGTTAAGCGTGGGCTCTGATAGTGTTTGCTTGTCAAGACCTCGGCGGCTCCGCCATTCTTCTTCCTCGCGCGGGGAAGACTTCGGCGGATGTGAAATTCAGACTAGAAGCCGTCCACCCACAGCTTATGCA
Source organism: Alosa alosa (assembly GCF_017589495.1). Taxonomy (NCBI): domain Eukaryota; kingdom Metazoa; phylum Chordata; class Actinopteri; order Clupeiformes; family Clupeidae; genus Alosa; species Alosa alosa. Next base: position 26,792,278 of record NC_063202.1, read on the forward strand.
GTTACACAGCTCCCCCATGGATGCGGGGATAAATGACCTGCCCCAGCCTAACAATAACGGCAGACAGGGCCAGAGTGTGTTAGAGAGTTATGGGTAGGAGAGATAAATAGATAGGTGGGGAAAGTGAGCTTGAGCGAGAGGGAGGGAGAGAGAGTGGCAGAGCATTGATATTAATACCCACTTCTCTGCTGCTCTGTGGCTGACCCAGTAATAATGCTGTATAACACTCTTTCTCCTGGCGGTGCACTGGCGTTCAGCGCTCACTGAATGGCACTCTCCTGTGCTCCATTGTACTTAGCGCCATTCCACTACACCAACGCCGTCATCAAACATGGCCTTCGCCTGGAGCGGGTCAGGCAGTCCACTTGACCCCTGTCGATTCAACACCTGATACTGCTGTCGGGGATGTGTGTGTGTGTGTGTGTGTGTTTTCTCTCTTTCTCTCTCTCTTTCTCTCTCTCTTTCTAGTTCTCAACCCTTCTCCTCGTGAACAACAGATTTACAGTGAGACACACAACACTCAGCCTGGCCATCACTGCCGCAAGCCACAGGTGGACCACGCTAGAAAACTGGATTTTTTATTGAGGTTGGTTGCAGATCAATGAAGGTGCTTTTAAGATGCATCAGCACAGTGTATATTATCAAGTCCAGATCCATCAGGTTCAAATGTGATGGTCTCCTCTAGAGCAACTCGCATTGCACATGACTGTTGGTATGGTTTTTATTTGATCATTTAAAAAAGCATTTTCCTAAAAAAAAAAAAAAAAAAATGAACACTGCTTCATGAGTGATCGGCTTTTGTGGAGTGCAGTTCCATTATATTTTGTAATATATATAGTGAGTTAGAGTGGATTCATTATAGATTTACTGTTGTGTATGCGTTCTGGGAGAAGGCTATATGGGAATTACACTCACCTTCACCCCTGACTCTTACTGGATATTACTGTGAGAATTGTAATTATATAGAGATTATTACAATTTTAAACATGATTGCTGTATTTAATACACTTTAAAAGTTGTATGTGTCTGTGCATGGCATATTTTTATAACGTCATAATTAAGCTTAGGGGGGGATTTATCGTTATTGTACTTGAAGCATAACCTAATTCTCATTTTCATAAAAAACATCTGTGAAATAGTCTACGTTAAACTCATTTAATGGTCATCTCATGTGTTTCTCTCCTTTATCCTTAGCTGTCGTGTTCAAGTGCCAACGCTGTGCTAAATGCCCAGGAATTCATGCCACCTTTTAGAAAAGCCTTTGAACGGCTTGGAAATTATTTTACTCTGTGACTTTGTCACTAGAATCAATTGCGAACACATCGACATCGGCTGCAAATTGGGTGCCGGCGATAAGGCACGACATCCTTTCTCTCTCTCTAACGAAGAGCAGTCAAGCATGAGGTGTCCCAGGGTAAATAATAGAGCCATCTTCTCATTTCTCTCATTTTTTCTCTCTCTAACCCATTCTCTTATTCCTCTCTGTTTACAGCTCGCTCTTGGCCACTCTATCTCTCTGCTTTATTGTGCCTCATACACTATCTCACCTTAACTGTGTTTGGGTAAATCTTCAAGCAAATGCTCTAGTGTGTGTGTGTGTGTGTGTGTGTGTGTGGGGAGGGGGGGGTTGAGTGTGTTGAGGGTTACAGTGAAGGCATGTGAGTATACAGCACACCCGTGTAAAGAACAATGCGCTGGTGCAGGCAGGGAGTCAGGCGGCAGGCAGACGGGCAGGCAGGCAGCCCCTTGCTGGCTGGGCTTGGAGGTATTTTGCAGGTGCTGTAGAAAAGGACCCTTCTGCAGCAGTGTGTCTTGGATGTATCCTGACAAAGCCTCCTCTTTGGGTGCCAGATGGACCCATGCATTCCCCATACTCTTGTGCAGCTAAGACCTAGGCTTTTCTCTCCCTTTTTTTCGCCACAAAAGAAAAGCGCTTTGGCTGAAAGAAAACCACAGCTGAATTTTATGGTGCCGCTTCTTTTGCCAAGCTGATTTTAGCAATTCAAAGAACGAAGCGCATGGAAATGCTGCTTCGGCCGCGTGGTCGATACGCTTTTGATGCAAGTTTGAATTGGCAGATACGTCTGCCACACTAATATTTCCCCACTCAGTGGGAAATCTTGATCAAATCCAGAACCACACAGCAATGATAAAGCGCAGAGTGGTGTTGGAGCCGATCTTGCTGAATCTAATTCCTATAAGGCCTGCGTTGGGTGGCAGGAGTGGCACCAAGGAGGTGATCATGCTGTGCTCTGAATTATCATAAATACATGCTTACACAGAGTGATTAACACACACACAAACACATACACACACACAAAAAAACACACCTTCTGTAGATTCTCAGCTGCCTTTTTTCATAGAAAACAAGTGCCACACATACGTAAATAATTAAATATGTAAGCCTTTTATGCATTCGCATCCATCATTTGCACATGAAATTGTTGAAATTGCAGCAGGGCACATTGGAGAAAGCCTGGCTCTGGGCTTTCCGCTGTAATCGAAGGTGTCCAGTGTAATGGCTCTCTGGTTGCATCTGATTGTCTGAAGTAAGCCAAATGAGTGTCTGGTGATCTGTATCCCACTGCCAAAATGCTGAGGGAAGCACTGATGGCACAAAAAAGACATACCAGTCAAGTAAGCTGCGCTTTCACATCCAAAACTTTGCAGAGGACACCCACCACATTATTCATTGGAAGGATGTGCTGCTACATGAATGTTGCCATACAACATGGACTCTGTTTGCATAATAGTATATTTGCATAACATAGTATACATATACAATTTCAATTCTTATCATTGAAATGCATATATGTACTACATATATATTCATGTATATGCAGCATATACTCTGATTTATATACTTGTAGTTAAATGACACAAAACAGATAAAGAAACTACTTCACAAATTTGCTAGAAGTTTTCATTTTGAGTGGCCTTGTGATTTCCCTAAGTAGATGTGAAGTTCTCTCAAGATGCTGCCGCTCACCTCAGACCTGGTGTGATTCGGTCAGCGTGATGAGAAATATTGCTTGTTTTGAAGACGGAGGGTGAATACTGATCGAGCTAAATGTTTGAGCTGGACTGCGTGCACATCGGTCATCCAGCTGCCACATTCATCATGGATAATCTACTTTAGCCAGTTCAACTGCCATGTGTGATCTGACAGCACTGGTCACATGATCAGAGGTCACTAGGCATTCTGGGTAATGTAAGGAACACAGTAAGGAACACTGTAAGTATGGCCCTATGGCATATTTAAATAGCTTGCTTTTCCCTGCTCCTTGTCTTGCCAGCACATGGGGGAAAAGAGACTATTCTTTAGCTTGAACTTCTGCACAAAGAAAACTTTGTATTATTCTGAATAGATAATTCAGGGACTGTGTGACTCGGGCATAAAAGACAGCTTAAATCACACCATAAAAACTCTCTCATTAATATTACAGGGACCATTCTTTGACTTAATTTCATTTCATTTCTCCATTTGAGCAGAGTCAAACGTCGCCAGAGTAAGGAATTATAAGGTGTGCAAATCACATTTTAAGGTTCAGTGTACAGAGGACTGTTAAATTGTGTTAACCCTTTACCTCGTATGATTTGTCAAATATTGAACTTTCAGACCTGTTCTTCCTTTCTTTCACTTTCTTTCACTCGTAGCCTGGAAGACGTGCTGTTTCACAAGTCTTTTCCTCTACACATATTTTCTCTGTTGCATGTGGCATTCCTTGTTTAATACAATTTACATGAAATGACTGAATCCGACTTCAACCCTTGAGGAAATGATAGCTATCAGGGAGATTGGGTGAGGTGTGATACTCCTGCACATGAGTTTTATTGCAATACCTTTAAAATCACTGAACTGATTCCTTTGCCAGTGATAAACTGCAAAAATAAAATACTTCCATTTTGCCATGGTATTAAAAAAAAAACCATGTGCTAGTGTCTCAAAGTTTAGTCATCAGAGCCTAGAAATGACTGTGAATAAAGTGGAGGAGGCAGGGCAGGGAAATGCCATCAGTTTCTATGGTGTCATTGTTGCTATTTTTCTGCACTGTTCAACTAGACTTGAAGTTCTAGTGGATGGCAGTTTATTATGCTTCGATGTGACTAATGTACGAGTGAGAATATTTAAACACAGGAGAGAGAGAGAAAGCAGAAAGAGCAATCATTTCTCAGGGAGTGGGAAGGTTTTGGTCATGGCCATGCAGATAGGCAGAGACAGGTAGAGCAGAGAGAGATGGAGAGGGCTAAATGACCTGTGTTCACTGCCGTCTAATTGTTTATAAACTGAACCTAATGGTTTGAGAGCTTCAGCAGTACCTGGTGCGCAGGGCAGCCTATGTTTTTTTTCTACCTGTTTTTGATGAGGGAGGCAAACTGCCACAGTTAACAAATGTAAAAACATCAGGTTTATTTATACAGGTTTGTGTGTGTATGTGTGTGTGTGTGTGTGTATCTGTCCTAGAGAGGGTGTCTGAGGGTGTGTGTGCACAAAAATTAATCAAAGCGGGGGCGATGATGAACAGTTTCTGTAGAATTCTGTCAAAGGTTAAGAGCTAGTTATTTTTAAGAATGACATGAATCTCAGAGAGACAGTGATTGCCTAAATGACCACTGTAATTACCAATTACTTCTTGAAGCAGAGAATATATTCACGGCATGTAGCCCGCTAAATACAGACAGGCATTAGCCCATTTACGTACTAATGCACATAATTTAGATCCTGAAAAGGGCAGATGGGAACACAATGGAAGATATAATAGATACCGCCTAATATCATTCCAAAAAGAATATTGGATTCATTGGAGATGAATATTACTTTGTGTCAGATTGTTTTTCCATAAAACAGTCAAAATATATTTCATCTTTCTCCTCTCCTTTTGTTAGTCACACAAACACTGTGATCCCTTAGCAGGGGGCTGTGGTGTGTGTGAGTGTGTGTGTGTGTGTGTGTGTGTGTGTGAGAGAGAAAGTCCTTTTTGTGAAAAGTTGATGCATGCAACTTAAAACTGGTGGTGCTAAAAACAAAAATAAGCTTGAATTCCTCCCGCACTCATCTAAACATAAATACTGGATTCGGGGAGCCATTTGGTGTCAGCCAATTGTGGGCCTGACGGAGGGAACTTAAGAGACAAGAAGTGTAGTGAGGAAAAGTTGATGACAGGCCTGACTGGCGAAAGGATATTTACTAAATTAGACATAAACTGCAAAGCTCTGCATCTTCACTTGTGAGTGCTCATGAATAAGTTAAGGCAAAGCAACAAAAGCAGAGAACACAAACATAAAATGGTGCAAAGAGAGACAAGGCAGCAAATAGTGGGAGTGGCGCGGGGGTGGGGGGGCAGTTATGGTTCTGGGATAGGCTAATGAGTTTCCTCTCTATGCTTCCACTTCATGCGTGTCTTCCCTCCCTCCCTCCCTCCCTCTCCTCTTACTTCACAGCTCCAGCTACCTTACTTAACTCTCCATGTCCACCACTATTGTGTGGCTTTACCCTTTCATATTCTCTCTGGCCCTTTCTCTCTCTTTGTCTAACCCTCTCTCTCTCTCTACCACATGTCATGCTCCCTCTCTCCCTCTGTGTCACCTCCAGTGCGGGTCTTGTGAGTCTCTCCCTGGAAGGATAATAGGGACACATATTTGTGCTGGATGTAATCTGCACTCCCCTCCATCTGATAAATACTTTGAGTGGAAGCTGATTATTGTAGTTGGCTGCCACTTTCAAAGGCAAGGGCCATGGAGGGAGAGGGTGGGAGGTGGTGTGTGATGGTGGTGGTGGTGGTGGTGGTGGGTGGGTGGGGGGGGCATGTGTGTTGCGAATCCAAACTTTGAACGAGTGACATCATTACACACCCCCCCCCCCCACCCCTTTGCAAAGTCATGTCCGCATCGGCTGTGTCCCGTTTGAAAGGGATTAGCCTATTCCACGTGGAGTTTGCTTTAGCGAGCGTTGGCACAACACAGAGAGAGCAAATCCACAGGGGCCACAGATTCACATTGTAATGGTAGTAATAGCTTGTGAAAAAATGGCGTGGGGTGCAAAATAAAAAAGAGTGAGGCAGAGAGAACTTATCCGTGGAGAAGCCACTCCACTTCTCACACCCTTCCTCTGTGTACCAATTATAGCGTGGTGTAGGGCTGAAATAAAATAGGATATTTTTAAGAAGGAGAGACTTAAAGTTCTCTTCGCTTTCGGTGTGGTGTGTGTGTGTGTGTGTGTTTTTGTATCATTGTGTGTGTGTGTGTGTGTAAGTATGCGAATGTGTGTACTGTTTATTTCCTTTGAATGTGCCTGTCATCTTCTGCCAAAGCAGTTTAGCGCCATTGTCACTCCTTACTTTGCCACTGGCTCCTCTGTGACATCTTTTTCTTAAAACAATACCTGCTGTTTTACAATGGCAGCTTTTTTGGGGGGAGCTTTACGTCTGCAGAAGTTTTTTTTTTTTCTCCCCCACTGGGCTTTTTCATGTGATGTTGGCAGGTTTTTTTAAATGCTTAATACTGTAGTGAAATGAGGTGCCTAAGAACTAATCCTCACTGGGGAGAATATTTTGCCTCTTGGCAGGACCATGGTTTGGTAAAGGTCAAAGCCCAGCTCAGACGTACAGTCAAACTTGTCGAGGTCAAGCTGTAAAAACAAACTGGGCCAGTGAAGGATCAGATCTTCAGTCAGATCTTTAGCGGAGAAATAAATAATATTCAAATCAAATTTTTATATATATATATATATATATATATATATATATATATATATATATATATATATATATATATTGAAATGTGTGTCTTTTTCCGGTGAAGTAAGATTACAAAATGAGTGAAAGTATGTTCATGTTTTTCTTGTGCAGATGAACTTCTGAGAGGACGACCGGCGCATGACACATTGATGGCCGCGGCGCGTGTCTGGAATGCCAAGAGTCCAGAAGATGGAACCAGTTTGGCTCCGAGTGGGCCAAGTGCTTAGCAGGGAGTCCACAAACTGCTCAAAGCTGACATTTGTGTCTCCAGGAGGGAAGCAAACATGGAGAAGAGCGGACACAGACCCCCCAACACCCCCCACATCCATCCAAAGCCACCCCATCCTCCTCGCCACCAATTGGATTTAATTGTTTTTCCATTGGTGATGTTGAAGATATCGTTCATTATCCCTACAGTCCAACCTAGCATCGTTTACCCCTCCGTAGACCGTCTCTTGTACTCACAGCCTACAGAATATTGCTGATGTGGTCTATTGTTCTTAGTCTGATGGGTTTGGAGTTCATTTATGGGAGTCGGGTCTTGTTAAGTCGTAGAGACTGATTGCTTTTATGTTCTACTGCACTGAGTTTTCTATTTCACCTAAATAAATAAATAACCTTTAAATAAGGGAGGGCGCAGGGAGGCGGGGGGAGCAGGAGTTGCGGGCCTGAGCTCAGAATGGAAATTCTATTTTGTGGAAGTCAACAGAATAGTATATAGCTCCTTAGCATCTGTTTCCCCATCACCACAATAGCATACATCATTTGTAGTGTATATATGATGCCGTGGAATCAGCACACAGATGCCAATTTAACATCATTTCAGGAATAAGATTCTAGATGAGGTGCAGTATCAAAACGGAGAAACCCAGCAGGCAGTGCTCAGAGGCTTGGCTCCAATAAGCTTAAATACACAACATATTTAACAAAATATTAATTCATTAATCCCTAATGGCAGTACTGATCACTATAATGAGGGGAAAAGCACAAAGTAACTTCATAGTTCCCTTGGAAAACATCAACGCAAAATTACATAGCAGACAGAACATCAGGAGAAATATTCTCACATCAAATTATGTGGCTCACTATGAAAGTAATATGCACTTGACATGAAATTTGTGCTTTTATGCCGGTGCCGATCTCGAATCATTGCTTTTAATACCCTATCAATGCCACAAATCATGAAAAACTGATATTACCTTGGTGCTCGGCATAGCATTAATGCCAGAATTATTGTTCTTTAATATAAAAGGTGAAATAAAAAAGTGGTTTCTGGCAGACATATGACGTCTCTAGTTCATTTCACACAGGGCTCTCTTGGTGTTGTTCGCTCACTGTGCCTATGAGAGGCATGTGGTGCTCGAAATAATTGTTCTTTTCATAGTAAGAAAGGGCATATCAATTAAAAATAAATAGTCTCTGCTGTTATTACGCCACAGCACAGTGGTTGGTCAGCCATTAAAAGTTTTTTTTCTTCCCCAATCGCTTCTCTCTGCCTCTCTCCACAAAGACGGAAGGTATTTCCTCTACAACAATGTAAGCATTTGATATTAAACTGCTCTGGCCTATATGCTTATTCATGAGCTGATATGCCAAGAATGTGAGGGTTGGGATGTGGGGGGTGGGGTGGCAGGGGTCAACAAAGCAAACACAAAGGAAACGTTTCATCTTCCAGCTGAAACAATCTTTCATGGATTTATATTCTTGCCCAATTGTTGGGTTGTAGCTGTTGCGCTGTTAAGAGCAAGGTGTTTTTTTTTCTCTCTCACGCTCTCTCTCAGCAGAGACGCAGACACATACCAGCGCTTGAGGAATAAATGGTTTGGATTGGAGTAAGAGGCTCAAGGCTGCAAAGAAGTCTATGTTAATAGAGCAGTTTTGAGGCTGAAATGTTTAAGTCACTAAGTTCACGATAAGACCATAGGTTAGGTTTCTTTTAATCACAAGTGGTTGGTTTGAAGTGGACCAGTTTTGCTCTTTTCCACACACACACACATCTATCCACATCCAAAGACTTGATCACTTTTAAATAACTGAAATCCATCACCACACATTCTAAATGCCTCTTATGTTAATGTCTCCTAATATGTATTACCATTTTTCAATTTTTGTACCATCATTATTGAACGTAGCTGTGTACTCATGAATAAGAAAGCATATAACTATTAACCAACGTGCTCACCCATGTTGATGGTATCATTTGGATCGCTCTATTCAGACGGGCTACATCATGTGTCCCTATGGTACGCAGAATATGCGCACACTCATTTAGCTCATGTGATGATTCTTTTGATGTATGGGCTATAAGTAAGGGCCCGTGCCGCGGCTGACTCCTGACCCCGCCGAGTGTCTCGCATATGAAGATGTGTGAGGACGAGCAGGGTGGAGGAGAGAGGGAAGATGGATAGATGTGGCGTTGGTAGTAATTGGTAGAACAATGCGCACGTCTTCCCCTTTCTGACTCCAACAAGGCTCCCTTACAATATGAGATAGAGACAGAGGGACGTGGAGAAACAGAGGGAGAGTCTGTGTGTGTGTGGGGGTGAGAATAGCTTTACCACGTGAATCACTTGACATGTGTATGTGTGTGTGGGTTGGCAGTTATGTACATTTGCACTTCTGTCTGTGTGTGTGTGTGTTTGTGCATGATAAGTGTTCCAAATCTAATGTAAAGTAATGAAATGGACACTTGCAATGTGATTTCTCCTCTGATGCAGGGACCCAAGAGCAGGAGGATGCTGTGTGTCTACAGCACAGCTGATGGCCAGGCCTGCTGGCTCTGGTGGGCCTCTAACACTCAGCCTAGTGTGTCAGTCTGCCCGGCGGCTCCAGCAGCCCTTGAGACAATCTATCCTTCACAGCTATCCATTCCCATCAGGTAAACAGCCTGTGTTCACACACACACACAACAAGAACAGACCCCCAAAAAAAAAAAACCCTTCTCTCTTATCGTAGAAGGTTGCTTCCCATTTGAGAGTGCGTTTGTTTTTTTTCTCCTATACGTACCATCTGCAATCTTTGCAAATTCATGAGAATTCAAATATTCAAAATAAACGTGGCAAACAGGGAAGCAGCCATAACCATGAAAACACATCAGATTTATTTCCCCTGTCCTGTTTACTGGTTCACGGAACACTGCATGCAAACAGAATGCAAATTTATTTGATTGAATCAGGTGATGCAGAGGTAATTGTATTTGGCGAAATGTCCAAGATTTTTTTTTCTTTATCATTATCAGCTGATTCTTTATGAAATCCGTCTTAAACAAAAGCTATCATCGCTCCAAAGCCTTGTGATCTTCCTTTGTCACTCGCGGATGTGGCAGCGTCTTTAATTTCCTTTCAATTAAAAGTAAATATGCGGTTTTATTTTTCCCCCACTGTGAAATCTAAACAAGAGGAGTCAACATGAGCAGACAGGTGAAGAATATTCATTTTGTTGCCGTCTCATTCAACAGGCAGGGATGTTCTTTGCCCCCCCCTTCTCTCCCCCTCCCTCCACCAACCATCACAGTCAGTGTTGCAAGTCTGCTTGCATTCAGAAGAATTCCACTGTGCTTATTAAAACCTGAGTTTGCAAAGTAAAGACACACACACACACACACACACACACACACACATACATAACCATACTCACCCCCCCACACACACACACACAAATGGAAATCTCAGGCCGCCATCTTGATTTACGCAAAAAAATCCATTAGTATTTGCCGGTCACCCTACCCAGCTGGTCTCCTGTTTTTCCCCTTCTTACTTCCAGGTCCATCAAAACCATAATGCCTATATTGATGTAGCTTCACAGCACACAGAGTCACGTGTGTCGCTCCTCACTTCATCTCTCCAGCAGGTCCTGGAGTACATAATGGAGGAATTATGAATGTGTCAGTCAGCCTCAAAGCTATCCTTCATGTAGAGAGCCTACTCAGTGGCACCAGCACAACAACGCTAAACACAACAACAACAAAGTCCTCGGTGTGGCGCCTCTCTTTAACTCCTCACCTCGCGCACGTCCGACTCCCTGACTCCAGAGTACACTTGACAGATGGTCTGGCATTTGTGCAAAAAAACAATGTTCTTCAGCGTTTTCGACGGCCATTATTGGCTCTATAAAACTCCTTTTTGCTCACTACCAGAGGCCCTGTGCCACTTTAAATCAAGCCGAGTCGCTGGTCGTCTGCGGCAAAAACAACAGCAATATTCGATTTTCTAATTTCGCATCAGGAAGAACACCAGTTCAACTTAAGTAATACCAAATCAAGGGCTTGATTTGATTTCGGTGATGTCATTACAGGGTCACATTACAATGTGTAATATGATATAAATTTGGTCTTGCCTTTTCATGGGCTGCTCAGGGTTTACTCCTTGTGTGCTTTTAAGCCCCAGACTTTCTCCATCCACTTTCACATGATGGATGAGCTCAGATCCCTGTAATGCTTCATCTCTCATACTGTTTGCTGCTGGATGCGTGTCGTATCAATATCAGCAGGCCAGGTAGATTGAGTGGCCAGGCTGGAAGTGAGAGGGGAGCAGCGGGTTGGGAAAGGCTGGAGAGGAGAGAGATGTCTCCTGAGAAGGGACGCTAAGGGGAGCACTGCGCCCCCTGGGCTGCTTTCGTAGGCTCCTCTTGTCTGCTCCTCCCTTAAGTCCTGCCGCTAATGTCTGCTGAATGACATTTGAACATTGCCTTGTGCATTTGGAGTGATATTCATGCGACCTTTGAGAGAGGATTTGCGTGACCTTTGGATATCTGTATGGACTTAAATTCAACTGATAGGTTCATCTCATAGATTACATCTGTGAAGAGTGTTGGACGTGTTGCAAGCACCTCTGTGTGTGATGAATGCAGCTCTGCATCCTCATTACCCATCACAGGTCATCAACAACAATCCACCTGTCTAGATTTTTGGATATCCTGAAAACTGAAAAGGAGATCTCAAGCACTAAATCACTGAGGGCTTCACCCAGATGAATTTGACTAATTAACACCGAGGCAGGATGTAGAGGTCCTCTTAAAAAGTAGGATTTAGGAAATCCATGACCTCCCCATAATTTGACCTTCAGAGAGCATGTTATTTATTAGAGGCGACGCTCTTTTTGTTGTGGTGTATAGCGGAGGAGAACAGATGAAGGCAGGTGGGATGAAGGAGAGCAGCTCTTTAGAGTGGGAAGCTGCGTTTGGGGAAACCCTTAGCGAGCATGAACCCCAACAGCTGGTAATTGCCAAAGATCTAACTCAGTCTTTTTTCTGTGTGTGTGTGTGTGTGTGTGGGGAGGGGGAGGGGGCGGTCTACCTTTTGGATCAGCCACCGTCACATGTCTTTGTTGGTGCTCTTGTTGATGGGGAGCTGTGTTGCCCAAGGTGAGTTGCCTGACTGTGGCTCCTGTTATTTTGTTGTTCTGACCCTGCTCTGTTGGAGGAGGAATTTGAAATAACAGGGCTCTGGCTTGCTAGTTGTTTTCCGCATGGTCTCATGTAAAATGGATAGAGGTGGCACATTTATTGAAGTTTGATTTAAAGTGTGGGGCAAAAAAGAGATCTTGTCATAAATTATTTTACTCATGCCGAGCCCACCGATGTATGTTGGATCTTTAAATAATGCATCACCCGACTCGTAATTAGGACAACAATAGTCTTTTACTGCCTCAAGAAAAGTGTTTCTCTCCCCCTGTGCTTTTCAAATGGGGATGGAAGACACCTGAATGATCTGAAGGGGGAAAAAACAACATGCCTCTCAGTGAATGGCAGGCCGTGCTTTAAATTCATATTTCACTCTAAATGGTATAGGTTATCATTCCAACACTCATTATCATTTAGACACAAAATAAGCTATGGTAATGTGTCTGTGAATGCAAGCCACCAGCGTAATGTTGCTCCCAATAATGTACATGCATATTTGTCTCAGGCAGTGATTATTACCTCGCAGAAAACACGCTGTTTGATTCTAATGCAATGTGACAAAATGTAAAAGCTCTGCAAAAGGGTAGAAGGAAGAAAGAAAAGGTGAATTAATTATATATTATATCAGCTCCTACCACAGATAACACCTTAAGAGGAAGTGCCCATACATTCCACACCAAAGAGGATGTATGGTAGTCTCTGGTGCTGAGCTGTTACGACACATTTATCAGTGACCTGCACACTTTATATTATTACAGTTAAAGTCCATAAAAGTGTGTTTAGACAAAGATGAAGGCATTACCTGCATGACAGCCCCAAGTGCTATTAAAGGCTTAGGCCCCACAATGTGAACTGGATATTTAATATCCTTTATCTTAAATTTCTCCCTCAGCCTCGGGTAAGCTGATATCTCACTCCACCTCGCCTTTATATTGCTCCGTTGCTGTAATAAATACATAGATATCAATGGAGGTAAGTTTGTCCCAGTCTAGGGAGATTATGTCTGCCGTGACTCTCTTTAATAATGTAGGACGCTGTTTTTATTTGTGTGCTGGAAGTGGGCTTGTGTAAGAGGAGGGGGACCAGGAGTGGCCATTGTGGAGGCGAAACGGCGAGGTAGCTCTATGGGCACTGGAGACCAGGGGCTGAGTGCAGGCCATCTGGTGCTCCCCTGGGAGTAAACTCACCTGTGTTTGATCTCTCTCTCTCTCTCTCTCTCTCTCTCTCTTGCTCTCTCTCCCTCCCTGTCTCTCTCTCTCTCTCTCTCCCTCTTTATCTCTCTCTCTCTCTCTCTCTCTCCTCAGTACTTTCCTTACCTCTCTGGGTCCAGTTGCTCAGTCCACTGGGGACCTCCTTCAAGCTTTAGTACATTCCCCCCCCCCGGGCTTCAGGGTTGATGAAATTAACCTGCCGCTCCCTTTTTTTCTTACCTTGTCATACAACTCCACACAGTTGCCCCCTCTTTGGAAAGCAGGGAGAGAACCTTTGAATCACAGCAGTAGATTTAAACACTTTGGCTCCTAGGGGATCGGCTGGTGGAAATTGTGGAGTCGGACCCCTCCTCTTCATCGCCTCCCTTCCCGGTGTGTGTTCTCCTTACCTTTGGGCTTCTCCAGCTTTTCCTGGGATGGGAGGGAAATTGCCTGATGTGAAAATGAATGCAAATATCCCGCAAGTACTCTGCAAAATACCCACCTCCCGCAAATACAGAAGCACATGGTATGTGGGGTCTGTGCACAGTAACTGTTTACCCACTTTCTGGAATTACTAAAATTCCGCTGTCTCTGTCACAGCCTACATGGAAGTACAGGTATATCTAACACTGGCGAACTGCTACTACATGTGTCATTTCTCATCCCAGTCTGCATGGTCTCGTCTGGCATTTAATGGACTCTAAATGATGCACTAAAAAGTGATGCATGTGATAAATGCTGTGATCCACGGGTTTTGTGGTGTCCTGCAAAATTAGCGAAGGGCACCGGCAGTCTGGGAGCACTTGATAACATGGCTAAGGATGTCCTCCAAACCCCAAGAGCTGCCTTTGTCATCGTCGGCTTTGGGAAAATGCAACAAGATGCACAAGAAAATGGCGGTGTTGGTTTGTGGAAATATGAGGAACCAGCTCATAACTCCTTTATTATGAATAGTCCCAAACGAAAGGTCACTGCCATGACAATGGTGTGATGGATGTCACCAGCACCCAATTAAATCTCCCTAAAAAAAGCAGCCTCCTAGCGCTCCATTTGCTTATTAAATATGAAACAGCTAAATCAAAAGTCACTGGGCCCTCCACTGCCGACGCATGTGCACTGGACAACCAAGAATTCATCTGTGAATTATTTATAATGTTGATGAGAGGGTCAATGACACAACAAATCCTTGTTATGAATGCCCATACGCTGGCTGAAAGGCCACACAGGGCATTTGGGGTGTTTGAACTGTCAGAGTTTAGAAAAAAAAAAAAAAAGAAGAAGAGTATTTTTGTTTGTTTGTTTTTAGTAGTAGTTCTGTGGTAAATAAATATTTGCTGTTCTATTGCAAGAAAGTGTGACACAAGGTGATCCTTTCTGCTCCATTTACACTGCCTTTAAATGAAACAATGTCATGCACCTCACATAAATTAGTGCAAATGCAGTGGCAGTACTTTCATAAAAAGCATGAGGGGAAATCTCCAACTCGTGTCCTCATTTGACCAGTTTTAATACCCGACAAATGCCCAATGCGAAAGACTTTCCCCCTTTAAGTCTACCTCTCACTGAACTTATGCTTCTCTTTTTTTACCTTGTATATGCAGTCTGAAATTATAGATGATGATAATAATAATAATGTCATTTTGTGCCGGAATCTCAGTCATTACCTGCTGTAAAGTGCTTCTAATTGATACCTCTGGAGAGATAATGATTACAATGCCCTCCAGGAAGATATTATTGCAATATTAACCTTTGTATATACTTTTATGCAGAAGACTCTGGCACATTAAGTGATCTGTAAATCTTACTTCTCAGCTAATGCCATTACAAAAGAATGGATATTCAGAGGCGTGCCCTTTTACTGATTAAGTGTGTCCAGGGGTTTTTGGTCATCTCTGAGAAATTGATGACAAGGAAGTGCAATTTCCGATGGTTATTCTTTTAGAGGGAAAGGTTTTTTTCCAACTGAAGGAATTTCTTTTCTCTTTTTGCCTAGTCCCTTAGCACTAGGTGAACTCCCCCAAAGTGGAGCCAGAAAATAAAATGTGTCAAAAAGGACACAAAAAAAAGCTCTATTTCTGGACCTCACCATGGCCCCGGTGATAATTGAGCCTTGTCACGGTTACCATCACAGCCTATTGGGAGAGAATTGGCTTGACATCGTTGCAGTGATGGCTGGCAAAGTTTCCACAACGTAGGACTAACGCTATGGGACTGTCATCCTGTGTCATACTGTGCTGCAGATGCAGTGGGCGAAGAGAAGAAAGAGGACGAACAGCAGGTTTCTGTTGGTATACTTTACTGTTATCTGTCCTGCTATCACACTGTTTCAAAAAAACACAGATTTAACAATTAAGAGGCAAAAACATACTCTCACTTGAGAGATCCCTCTGCACAGCAGCAAAGAACAAGTACATATCTTCTGCTGACATCCTGCAAATGAAAACAAATTAATTCAGGGAACTGTATGTGGTGTTTCTGTGTATTACTGTATGTGTGTGTGTTGTGTGTGTATGTGTGTGTGTGTGTGTGTGTGTGTGTGTGTGTGTGTGTGTGTGTGTGTGTGTGAGAGAGAGAAAGAGGGAGAGAGAGAGAGAGCATCTGTGTGTGGGGAGGGGAGACGGGTGGTGGCATGGGCAGTGGTTCAAACCCATGACACAGAAAGTCTATCCAAAAAATGGCTTTTTTAAACCGAGAGACACAGAACTCAAAAATGATCTCATCTGCAGAGAGGGTGACCTCTTCCCGGGCCTGACCACCAAGTGCCTCTAGCCAAAAAACCTCCACACATCCCTCTCCTCTGCAGTAGCAGCCAGAGGCCTCTAGTCAGTGCTCTACTGAACATAAAAGCCACCCCAATCAGACCCACTGTGTCTATGAGGGGCTGTCAGTCACAATGCATGCATGCAGAGAACACTCCAAACAAGATGGATGCCTTGACAGAAACCTTTGTCTACGTTCAATTGAATTGCCAAATGATTTGACCTCAGCCTTCACAGATAGTTAGTGTTGTGCTTTTGTGTGGCTGTGTGAATGCTATGGTATAAACTGTACTGTCTTCTTGTTTCTTTATACTGTGTTTTTTTTTGTCCCTCTCTGCCAGGATCTTTTTGAATTCTTTTGTCCAAGGACTGGGGATGGCTCAGAAATATCCTTGTGAGCAATACCAAAGTTATACCAAAGAAGTCAACTCAAGGCCAGCCCCCTTCATTACTGTGAAAGGATCGCACACAATTTCTCAGGTGATAATAGATGAGTCACTGATAACTTAAGGCAACATTACCACAGATGTACTGTGTTGCACTGTCTTGACAAAACATTGCATTCCTTTTTCTCTACACACATTGTTCTGTGCTGCTCCTGAGCTGACATTAACCTACTAAAGTAGTTCTTTGTTCTCGGTAACTGGAGAGCATTGCTAAGTGTACACAGAGGTTAGTGTGACAGAGGCACTTGTATAGCGTGGCAGTGCCTTGCACTTTAGCCACTGTGTTCTCCACACAATAGAGAAGAACGTTAAAGGAGGGTGAGAGCGATAGAACACTTGATTACAAAGATGGGCCACAGCCATAGCAAAGCGTCTGTTTTGCAGGATGTTTATGTAACGTTATACAGTACATTGTACACTCTGTTAATGTGTGTGGGTGGGTGCTGGTAGGGGTGGGGGGTGTGGTTGGTAAGTGGCTGCTACAGATGAGTTAACATGGTAACTGGTTTCACTACAGTGACTGACTATAATCTGAGCATTAGTGAACAGAGAGAGAGAAAAATAAATAGGGAGAGAAAGGGAGAGAGAGAGAGAGACGAGAACAGGCACGCATGTCCGGTGGAAGTCACCAATGGTCTGCAGGTTCTAATTATGTGCTAATAGCCACTGAGGAGGTCATTTGGAGCCATTAGCGAGCGCCTGTAGGTAGTTAACGGCCCACAGTATAACCCAGGCTCCTTAATGTTCCCACGGAGGCCGTTAGCCCTCCGTCACCAAACGGCGACCGCCTCATTACCGCGATTAGAAACCAATTGATAGGTAATAGTAAAATATGATGGCTCTCTATCTCAGAAATATGGACTATTGTGGCACTTGCGAACCAGCATGTCTCCATGTCACGGGCAAAGGCAGACAGGGGGGTGGGGGGGCTTGTTGTTGATGCAAACTTCCGATGAAAGCCAAACAACCTTAACCTTTACATGCAGCTTTAAGAGGGAGTCCATCTTAAAGCAAGGGTTGTTTGTTTGTAGCCTTTAGTGAAGACTTTGGGAAATCAGCATTGCATGCCATGGTCAGTGGCATTGAGCCTCATGAAGCCATATGACAAGACGCTAAGGGCCTGATGAAGTCAATTAGCCTCTGATTTGTTAACAAAGTTTTTTGTTGTTGTTGATGTTGGTCTTGTTGTCCAGGGAGCTCTGTCCCAATCTCTATCCTGCTCCCTTGCTCTATCTCTTTTACTGGCACTCTCTCTGTCTCACACACACATACACACACACACACACACACACACACACACACACGAGTGCACACACACGCCAACACAGTGGTCTCTTTTAGTAAAACATATAAGAGTTATGGAGCCAGTCAAAATAGGAGGAGGAGGGGGGATATTTTAAGCATGCAGTAATCGTTATTAAATCCCTTATGCCGAACATTGTAAGTAATCAATTCGAGTCAGATGTTTTCATTTAGATATTTTTTTCCTGTGGAGACGCTGATTCAGATGATTTAAATTAGCATGTGTCCAGTTATCAGTCATAGAAGATATACACAGCTCTCAGTTCATTAGTGGCAGGCAACAGTCAGGCCAGTTTGCAGATGCATTATCTAAACTACAGTTTGAGCAAATATGGGAAACTGCACTCCCTCCCTAATACTCACATGACATCAACCTAATGAAAACCCAGACTCTGGCTCTAAATATTTGCCTCTTGTGATATTTTATGGAATCATCATTAAATTTTGGAACTGACAAACACAAACTCTTGCCTAATCAAGAGAAAAGGAAACAGTAGTGTGTTTAGTATACATATATACACACACAGCACAGGCTTATATGAGAGACTGATGGGTTGAGCACTGATGAAATGCTATGAATGAATACAGCCCCAGTATGTGTTTGTTATGGCAATGCTTCTTGTTAGTGGCTGACATACTTGCAAGCGAAATTGATACAGTTTTTAAAGAGAAATCTTAAAAGTTTGGAGTCATCAAGGGTTCAGAAAATCAGATTGTTTGAAATTACCCTCACTCCCTTCTTATTAAATCAGTCTCTGCCATACTTAGGGAACATTTCTTCATCAAAGACCTGGAACAGATTACACTGTGTGAGACCCAATTTGAAAGAAAAGTAATGTGCTGTTTTTTTTTCCATAAGAGCAAACCAGTCTTGTGTGTTTGTATGTAGATATAAACACAGTGTACAGACTAAAACTGCTGTGGCCGTGCCAATCTAAAACACAGATGCACATACAGACACACACACACACACACACACACACACACACACACACTACTCCACTTCTTCACACGCTGGAGCTGACACACACACACACACACACACACACACACACACACACTTTCTTACACTACTGCACACATGACACTTTTTTAACCTTGTCCTTACACTGCATTAAGCTGTTGTGGCTCTGTTAAGAGTTGTGTGAAATTGCTGTCTAATGACATGCTGCTGGTCACTGAGGGGCTATATCCAGGGCTAGGCTACACTGCAAGGGGAGCAGAGGAATAACATCTTCATTTATTTGAGAAGTGAACAGTGGCACGTCTGTTTTTCAAGCACGCCCTTTTGGATGGGTCCCAGACGTGGTGTAGAGAGCTTGGGCCATCCTCAGAAGCGGGCCACATAGATCAGACAGCCCCCAGACATCCTTCAAAAACCTCCCTCCCTCTCCTCTCGTATTCTGCCCACATATCTCCCACTATCTTAGTCACATGCCATCAAATAATGCTCCACAGGCATAAGGTATGAGCCTTAGTTAGTATAGACGGTGCAAATAAAGCCTAAATGAGATGACACAATACTGAGAGAAATAATTTCACAAACTTTTCCCTGACCTTCCACAACATTCAAAAAATAACTTATACCAACCTATAACAAGTGTAATAAAGACTGTGTACATACTGGGCTACTGCCATGCCATCATGAGTTTAAGTGTAAAACTGTTTATTTTACATTTTTCACTGATAGGTATTGGATGTGCTGGAAGGAGTTTTCAGCAAACCATAAATACAATTTACTTTTAACTCCTGTTGCAGGGCTCTCAAAAGAGTCCTGTGAGAGGCACCATGTAAAGTGGCTCCTACAGGCATGATGGGATATAGGAACCTCCCCTCAAGTGGTGCACCTGTTGCTTACTGGTAAAGCACAGGGTGTCACGTAGAATAGCTGTAGCGACTTTCTCGAAATCCAAAGATGTTATTTGGCGCCCGGTTGTTTCGGTAAGGTAATCTCTGAGGTGTTTAACCAGTCCAGAAAAAAAATATATATACTTAATTACATCATATAAACAAAAAGTTATATGTTAGACTTACATTTTGAGACTGCTTTCATTGTGAAGTTCTACATCAGACCTCTGCCCTAATATTTAACATAATGTTGGTTTGGTTTAAATAGCCTACGAAGAAATATATTGCGTAAAGTAAATGTGTTGAAGTCATTGTCTAACATCCACTACCCATGCCCTACTTTAGTATTGTAAGCATTGAGGATGTCTTAGTGCTATATTGTTAGAACTTTGCATGTTTAAGTCCATATGGCAACTTCCTTTTGACCTGCTTTCCCATCCCCGTCGCATTGTCAGGCCTGTCACCGATAAAGAATCATTTGACTTGCTATAACAAGTTCAAAAGAAACTGAAAACGCGCTGTTGATCCATGAAAAATTGAGAAAAGAAACACCCCTACTGCTTTCACTATCATTCCCATAGAGATAGCGATATTATTGATGGGGTGGTTATGCTAATTTCTTTAGAGACAAACTTTTATTTTGGAATTTGTTCAAAAAAGAATTTCATACACATCAAACTGGAAAATGCAGGCTGAATTCCCAACCGTTTAGAGGGCAGCATGAGAATCCGATTTTCATAGTGAATAATGAATGTGAGCTATCTTTTTAAATAGTATGTTTTGTCTGGAAGGAAAGTGAAGCGAAGCCTAGTCTCTCCTTTCACAGATTATTTTAACGACGAATCTTTGGGGCTGGTTTAGCATTGTACAACTCCGTAGCATGTAGGCTACATAATGCAAAGGCAGAATCAACAGACAAAAAAGTGTCATGAACACTGTATTTCAAAAGTGACAAGGCGCAATGGAAACACTGACTGTCATTGGTCATATTTAAGTAAATCTCTCAGACAATCTCCTATTGGTCTCGAATTCAGTTTACTATATATTATAATCAAGCTTAATTAGTGTCATTGACTTTATGAGATAGTTATCACATGAGAAATATGTCAGTCCGGATCAACCCATATATTCTTAACTAAAACGGAAATGTCCTCATACAATATAGGTGGAATTACAAAGAGGTCAGTTTAAATGTCATCTTGACCGTCTGCATGGGGGCATTCACTGTGCATACTGTATACTGGCACCAAGAGATTGGAAAGAGCTGTTACATGCTTAAACTTCAGAATAGTCAAACTGTTAGTCTGTAGTCTTTAGTATATGATGTCTTTATACGTAATGGATGATGCATGTTTCTCGCGTTGGCTACTCACTTCTGTGTCGCAGTGGTCTAAAAATGTTAATCATCAGTCCGTCAATGGATCAGTGCAGTAATCCATGCATCATTGTCTTCTCCTTTTGCCAACCTTTCTGCATTCCCCTTTTCTCTTATCGTTGCACCAAAGTCACATGCCCGCACATTCTTTTAAAAAAGGAACGTTTGATACTTTTTTTATTATTACCAAACCGTTCCCATAATTACACCATAATCATTATATAATCCTATAACAAAGACTCTATTGAAGCTGTAGCTTTTGTCAACTCTGGGACACTGAATGTATAATTGCATTATTCTGCTTCTTTTCCCCCTATAGAACCTCAATCTATCAAACCATCCTCCAGCGAACATTTAGTTGCGTGTCTGCACGGCCTGCACATTGCTGTCCTACCGCTGAAGTGTAGCCAAAAAAGTTTTACGTCCTCATCCAACTATCTTTTTATAAAGACATTTTCTCTCGCTTTACTTAGAGCGTCTCTTGAAAGCGCGACTAGTGCAGCTCCCCTTGTTTTTAAATGAAGCGCGGGGTGCTTATTAACATATACCGCCAAGTGGCTATGTAAGATCATATTTACAAAGAGATATGCTTTCACCCCTGTTCTTTCAAAGAAACGCGCAATAGCCGTGTGTTAGAATAAAGCTCATTCGTCAGGGAAAAAAGCGCTTCCCTGAGGACCCGTGTGCGCTTGTGTGCATGCGATTGGCAACATAACTGGCTTATTTACATTAAATACGCCACAAGGTTACAGTGCAGATGAACGTCATTTTATCACTGATTACTTCTCTTAAGCACTAGAGCGGTGACTGATGCTCAGGACGCACTGTCTGCACAGATTTACGCTGGAGTTTTTTGGAAGAAAGAAGACTTGAAATAGTTCCTCGAAAAGGTAAGAACGTGTATTTCAACTATATTGTGCATTTTCCGGCTTTGCGCTCTGTATTCTCTTAAAGACGGTGGGCATCAAAGCCAATTATACGCAGCGTC
This sequence comes from Alosa alosa, assembly GCF_017589495.1. Classification (NCBI taxonomy): domain Eukaryota; kingdom Metazoa; phylum Chordata; class Actinopteri; order Clupeiformes; family Clupeidae; genus Alosa; species Alosa alosa. Next base: position 26,814,326 of record NC_063202.1, read on the forward strand.
TGAATAACAAGACTGACAATGTGAACGGGGTTGTTAGGAATAGACATATTTTAATAAGAGTATTTACTGGGAGCTCAAGGTCAGAAAGAAGCCACGATGTGGTAAAACCTTTCATCAACTGCTTCATATGGGGAAATGGACGATCAGAGATTAAACCGTGTAACGGGCTATTTTATCAAGGGTTCAGCTTTTAGCCTCATCAAAGCCGAATGCCGCAAGACCTAGGCTATCTAGTTGCTGTGAATTACGCCGCGGACGACAATGGAGTGCTTTTTTAACGGTACAATGCATTTCACCTACCAGATAGGGGGAGTCCAAGCTGAAAGATGGAAATGTCTTGTGATGCTGGGTGATCAGTATCAATGAACACGTTTGTACTAAGAAAAAACTGCGCGAATAAAATAAAACGCTTTTTTACTCGGGATGCGTGCGGAACTGTTGGAGGGGGATTCTGGAGTGGACAATCGTAACAGGTCCGAAGCGCACTTTTCCCCCTTCAGCGCAAGAAAATGATCAGGTCAATCATGTGGACATGCTTCATTATTCAATGAACACAATCTTTCACAACGCATCGTTTACACGCAGGACTTTCTTCTTCTTCGCGCCGCGCTATATTTAAAGGTAAGAAGTGTTGAGTTTTAGAGTGTGTATCGGGGATTGACAATTGTTTTAGTCTACTTGAATACGATTCGCTTCTTTAGGAGTCAGTTTGTGTAATTGTTGTGTCTCGTAAAGCATCACAACCGGGCCTATTTTGCCTCGTGATTAAAAAATACAGTATAATTAAATATCCATAGCGGTGACGTTTGCATGCAGGGTTGTCAGGGGAAAAGCAGCTTGATAATGAAAGCCACCGAGGAGCCATCGAACGCTGCCCTTACAACTTAGGCTACTCATAGGAAAGGATATCATCTTTTAAATCATCACTCTTTACAAGTGTGTCTTTAATATATACTTTCAAGGTTGTCAGCGACAGGGGTAAAAGTTAACAGAAGCCCGTTACAAGGGGTGATGTGCACACGATTGTATTGCCAACGCTGCCCAACCATAGGGATATAGCTATGAAACTTTCCTCTTTTAGAATCTTCACAAACTTTCTCGCCTCACCCCAAGGGGTTCCGTTCAGAATTTCAGCTAACCTGAATAGGGCTACAGATCGTTTGAGAATTAGGATCAAAGTTATCCAGTGCATGCCATGTGTCAAAACTTGTGAGATGGAAGAGCCGGTGAGACCTGCCATTTTGTGCTGTGATCGACCTCTTATGAATAGCAGCCCTGCATTATGCTTTGAGGAACGTTATGATGGCATTCAACAACTGAGGGGTAAATGTCAAATCACGATATAAAACGTTTTTATCAGAAGACAACAGACATATAGCAGTAGAAGACGGACATTTTAACGAGCACAGTAGCTTGGGGAAATTATGTATTTTCGTTCATAAGCGGAGGAAAGTAAGTTGCAGGGGTTTAGAAACAACAGAGGTTTAACACTGCGATAATCACTAGGCAAAAATGAAAAAAGGCAAGAGAGTGGGGTGTCCAGTTTGTCAGAGCCAACATGTTTTATGTGATGAATTGCCTACTAGTTTTTAAGTGTTAAAAGCTCAGGATCAGTCTTGTACGTAAGTTATGTCTAGGGTGATATAATAAAACAGTTATGAAGTCCATCTTTCAATTCACCTACATCAAATGTATTGCTGTCAGGCAACTGAAGATACTCTTTAGTTGCTTGAATGCTTTAAGAAACGTTACTGTAGCCTTCATAATAGGCGTCAGACAAACTATGCAGGTATACCTCATGCCCTTGATCCACACCTCCAGTTTTAGGGCACATAGCCTCCCGTATAAGGAGAGATGACCCCAGCTTGTGTGTGTGTGAGAGAGAGAGAGAGCGAGAGAGAGGGGCGAGTTAACAGCAACTTGTAACAGTACAATACCTTCTTAAAACACGCGGCTATCCTAACAAAGCCAGTCACAGTGTTATACTTTTTTTATTCTTCCGCAAAGTTGAAATTAGATAACTGTTTTTTCCTTAGATTCATTTAGAAAGGAAAGAGGCAAATAGCATGCTTCACAGATGTACAGTGAGAACGGCTGTCATTGTTTAAACGGTATTTGCCAGGCGGATATTATGTCTGTAATAGTGTCTGGGCGTAGGCATTTTGTCAGCTCCTCTCATATCCTGATTTAAGATGAAATTACAAGGGATAAAGAGTGTTTTAAAATTGAAACCCATGTTCTTAATACACATTTTGTATGGTTAACTCAAACACTTACAAAAGTGTAGGTTTTTCACGTTTTAAAATGTAGGTTACACACTCTTGATATTTATGAAGTCAAACTAAATACAGCACAGCTACTTAAATCTCGGTTGTACAGGACATTTTCTGTAATGAACCAAAAGTATGATACAGAACTGCAGAAATAAGCCTAACTCAATTTCATGACCCCATGAGACATAATCAAACAAGTGATTCAAAGCTGATAGTATATTCATGATGATTTAATTGTTGATGATGATAATAATAATAATAATAATAATAATAATAATAATAATAATAATATGATTATTATTATTGATAATAATACTGATACACAGTAATATACATTTTTATTTACTATTATTGAAAAGTAATATAAAAGTTTGTTTATTAAATGAGTGTCTAGTGATGGAAGACAGCAGATTGATGGCTGTACACATTTCACACAGAGCATTTTCATAAGCGTGAGCAAACCAAACCAAAGCAAACGTCTCATTATCTATCCTCATTCGTCACCAGACTCCTCGGCTGCTTTTCTCAGCCCAGTGGCTGCCCCGGCTCACTCCTGCCTTTGCTGTGCCTGTGTCTGAGCTGGAGCAGTGGGCTCTGGGGGTCGGTATCAGCCCTCCCCCCTCGGCCCGCTGTGGCAGGGGTGCATCTCTCTGGGCATAGCACGGGACCTGTGCACCCGGTCAGCACCTCTCTACGGACCTGCCAGTCTGCGTGCCCGGCCAAGTGCAGCCAGGGCCGCCACCGAGCCACGGTCAAACAGCCGGCCTGCACTGACATGATTCCCTGTTACCTTTAATTGGGGGAAATTGTCTTCCAGATGCATGGCCCTAGCCAGGGTGCTCTGGTGGGACTCTGTGGCAGGCAAGGCAGGGCGATTAGGTATTAATTGATATGTGCAGTGGAGACCCCCCGGTCACCCCCCTCCTGTTCAGCTTCTCCTGATCTGAAGACTAAGGCCTATACCCCAGTGGCTGCGCTCTGTACTGGCACCCTCGGTTTAATGTTTATTGTGTGTCTGTGTGTGTGTGTGTGTGCACGTGTGTGTGTGCGTGTCTGTGTGAGGGTGGGGGGGATTGTGAAGAGTGGATGGGAGTAAGCAGACAGGCACCAGGCCATGGTGGGACTTTAGTGTGTCGACGACCTTGATGTGGAAGGTTAACTTCAGCAAAATGAGCAACACAGGCTGTGCTTATTCTAGATGAGGGAGGAATGCACTATAAACATGGTGATGGCCCAGACATATTTAGGAATACTTTAAATACAATTTGTTGTAGTAATGCATTTCAAGATGATTTACTGTTATCTCCGCACAAAATATGCTTACTAGTGGTGTATGCATTATGTTTTGCATGGTGTTACTTTTCAGCCTATGAACAATATTTCAAAAACAAAATGAGTGTAGTGCTACATTTCTGCTTTAATCTTATTTGTTAAACAAACATTATATTTTTTACATGTTGAAGCAGTGTTTGCCTTCTGCGCCCAACATTCATGGTTAGTTTTTATAAACCTCACAGTACCTTGAGCATGCAGTGTAGCAGAAAACATTGTTACAAATCACAGTGCACTGTGTGGGAAAAGCATACGGGTCCATTATATTATGAGATGATTGACAGAGCTATTATCCTGTCCCCTGACTTCGACAACACTACCAAACAGTGGAAGCACAAGTATGCTGAAAATGGGATTTTAAAAAACAAGTGATCATTCCAAAGCTGAATCCGTCACAGGACGAGACTAGTGGTGATTTGGACGTGTGCGTGTAGGCTTGGCTCCGAGCACATGCCTGCACGAGTGCCCGCCCGCCACGGCGTATACGAAAGTTTCACGAGGAGGGTAATCGCGGACGTCAGCGTGTGATCTAAGAATAAAGGCAGACTCTGACAGATGAGGTGATGACGGATGAGCTTGTCTCCGTCGCCCCATGCCAGGGTGCCACCAGAAGGAGCGTCTGTCTGTCTGGGAGAGGGGGGGAGAGAGAGAGAGAGAGAATGGGAAGGGGGGTTGAAAGCAAGGCAGCGAGGTCAGGAGTGATGAAGGCCCATGATAATAAGACTTATGACACCACACCCTAAAGTACGCTGCTCAGCCTGAGAAAATAACGGCACAGTTAGGCTGATAAATGCTGGTGGCTAATGCCTGCTCTCTACCCGACAACCATCTCACTGAGCTCTTAACTCCAACAACACACAGCTGACAGAAACGAACAGATGTTTGCAGATGTTTTGTTTTCTAGTT
>NC_063202.1:26823836-26868836 GCF_017589495.1 Alosa alosa
TTACGCTTGCTCCTGTTTTTAGTAAATAGGACTGTCAGTACAGATCAGCCAAGCGGCATGCGGACAACACAATCCGCGCTGAATTCCCCAAGACTCCCCTCTTAGTGGAGTAACAGACTGGAAAAACGTGCCGAGAAAGAGCGGCAGAAGTTGTGGTGGAGAGAGCAAAAAGCATATTCGCATTCTTTTTTTTTTTGTTCCGTGAAAGAACAGAGAGAGAGAGAGAGAGAGAGAGAGAGAGAGAGAGAGGCGACATTACTGGGCATGCTGTATCCGCTGTGGCCCCGATACAAAGTGGCACTGGGGCTGCCATTCTGTCGCTTCCCTCCTCAAGGCTGAGTGACGGCTCCCTCAACCTGCTGCGGTCGGCCAGCCCTCGTCTCTGCTACACTATCCAGTTTGTATCTCAGCTCATAACCTCCCCCATCTCCGCCAGGCCACTGGGAGCTCCCGATTGGTTCATCTGAGGCCACAGAGAAATACATTTGAGGAGAACTGAAGACACAAGGTTGCGCATTTCCCCTATGCCGCTAACAGGATTAGCGGTCAGAGTTATTACTCTTAAAATCTTGTGCCCTCGTCATGTGCTGCTGGCCTCTGGCACGCATCTCCAGTCAGGACAAGAGTGGACAGCCCTCACAGGCCTTCATGGCCTGTCCACTCAGAGTTCAGAGTACACTCCTTTATGAACATATTTTTACTAATTATCAGTCCCTTTGTGCAGTCCCTCTGCCGACCTCGTTGGTGATTTTCAAAGTCAAGGCACAGATGGAAAGTGGAAACAAATTGTAAATGCTGGTGGTTGAATCAGACTGGAATGACTAATAACAGCAATTCACAAAAAAATAAGTGAAAAAAAGTTTTTTTCCTTTTTCACAGGGTGTAGCTCTTGGCACAGATGATCTGTGATAGAAAGGGCACTGGTCTGGTGTTGGTAATTAACACTTTCTGCTGTACGTGTGGGCCGTCATTAGTGAAGTAAAAAGATTGACTCTGTTTAAATTTGCATGATGATGGTTCTGTGACCACTCATCGTTAGTTCAGCCGACTAGAACAGCCTCAGGTTTTTGGAGAAGAAGATTCATGGGAGATTTTCCCCCGTCTACATGCCCCCATCAACCCCTTAACCCCCCTTCCCCACTTCTTCCTCTCCATCGTGGGAGGTCTCCTTTAAAGTGCAAACCTCAGACCCCCCCTTCACTGCCCTCCCCGAACCATGATCCACTGCGATCTCATTTCAGGGCTTGCCGATCAGTGGCGTTTGCAGAAATTTTAGTGGAGTTTATCTCCGTCACCCCCCCCCCCCCCCCCCCTCCCCCTCCTCCCTCCCCCTCCCTCCCTCCGCCGTTTCTCTCTGCCCTTCTGATTGCCGTAGCCTCGGGGCTCTCCGGCGCACACTAGATCCCTGTGATTATATTAATGGTCTCCCGTGCTGAGTTTGGAGGCAGAGGAGGCACTGGCTAATGGGGAGCGGCGTGGAGCAGCGCTGGGGGAGTCGGCCCTCTGACCAGCAGGGCTCAGGTTCGAGGCCCCGGTGATGGGGGGTCAGCTCCCGGATCCCCCTTCCCCACGGGGGCGGGGTGCTTAAGCGGTGCGGGCCCCAGTGATGGAGGGTGGGGGGTGGGGGGCACGGGGCGGGGTGCTTAAGCGGTACGGGACCCCAGTGAGCACCCAGCCGCACTGGCCTCCACGGGGCTCCCACCATGGGGGGCTGGATCACGCGGCTGCTGTATATTTGCGTCGGGGTATGATATGAAGACAAGGCGACACGGCGCATACCAAAACCCAGATTTCGCCTTTGGCTAGGACTCACAGAGCGAGGGGTAATAATATTCCCCTGAATGCTATTGATCTGTATTTGTTGTTTTTTTCAAGTCAAATAAACCAAGCCTCTGGATGGCTCACACATTTATTTGTCTTCATTAGGCTTAATATATTCGCAGTGTGTGCCTGTGTGCATGTGAAGAGCTTAATGTGTATATGTATAAAGGGTTGTGCAGGCATGCCATCGTATCATTACAGTACAGTAGGATTGTGTGAATGTGTTATTGGGAATGTGTTTGTATGAGAGAGAGTTCTGACACAGGTGTGTGTGTGTGTGTATCCGTTTGTGTGCAAGTGCTTATGTGTGTGTGTGTAAGAGAGAGAGAGAGAGCGCTGCTCTAACACAGGTCTGTGTGTGTGTGTGTGTGTGTGTGTGTGTTGTAGCCCGTGGGCTCATGTGAGTTAGGGCCGTGGGGGTTGCCTCTCCTGCTGGGTAGCGCGATTGATCCGGGGACAGGCGTCAGTAACGTGTGGTGGCGAGGGGTCAGGCACGTCCTTGCGCCTCTTTTTCATCCAATTTCCCCAGCTGCGGGCAGCCACTCTCCACGCTTTTGTTGTCGGAGGTAATCTGTGAAGTGATCTTAATTATGAAGTTTCGGCCTGTTTTTGCTCTTTTTTTTTAACATGCTTTTAATCAAACGGCGTAGTTAGTGCGTAATGAGGAGGAGGGAGGAACTCCACGCTCACTCACACATGCTGCCGGGCATTCCGAGCCACTAAGTGAAAGGGAGAGAATAGGAGAACGGAGAGAGGGAGAGGGAGAGAGGGAGAGACGGGATGCATGTGTAGATTTGTTTCCATTGTTAGAGGGAAACGGCAACTTTGATGTTCAAGATGCAAAATAGAGTGATGGGTGACGCTCCCAAAGAAACATGTGAATTATTCATTTGAACTGTCTGTGATGAAAGTTTTACCAAAGTTTGGGAGAAAGAGCACGTAGCACGTTCTTCGTTGCCAAGCACTCTGAAAATGATCTCAACAGCAAACTCCCCAAACCTGACAGTTCACATGATACAATTATTGGTGTTTGTCTTTCATTTGATACATGGATAAGAGCAGATGAGAACAGAAGGAAATGGAGAAAAGGGGAGGAGAGAGAGAGAAAGAAAATGTGGGGATTGTGAAAGATGGAATCCATTACACATAAAGACTTTGGCATTGATGGGATGATCCATTGGGATTAAGAGGGGAAATCCTGATGGACGTTTAAAAGGTGACCACATGGAGAAGCGGCCGCCTGGCCGTGCAGGCCTGTACCAGATGCTGGTGTGTGTGTGTGGAGACCACCCCCCTTTCTCTTACACACCCCCACCCCAGGGCACCACGGCGAGGTCAGCAAGGGTCAAAGGGCAGCCATCTTAGTGCAATGTCAAGGCTCAGTGTCAACCAGTCATGCAAAAATCCCAGCAGCTTATGATAACTGTGTGTGTGTGTTTGTGTGTGTGTTTGTGAAGATGATTTAGTCTGATGAGGGAAGTATTTAAACATTGTAGCATATTCATTTGTGGTGGTGTGGTGCTGCGAGTGTCGACCCAGTGCTGGTATCCAGAAACAAACCTATAGCAGGGTGACAGAGGTTAAATGGTATGACTCTCGGGGTCATCAGTGATTAGCTTCTGTCTGACTGTCTGTGTATGTGTGTTTCTCTGTGTGTGTGTGTTTTTTTTGTATGTCAGATTGAGAGCCCAGCAGAGTGTGAGCAAGGATTAGAGAGGTGTTAAAATTTTAAAAATTAAAAGAGAAAATGTTTTTATTATTATTTTAAAGGAATGGGAGTGGGTTGTCATGATAGTAGCAACTCTCAATTTGGTTTGCATCATGGTAAGCCCACATTGCATCTTTATAGTATGAAGAGTAGTTAGCCCATAGGCTGCCTCAGTGCTGAGGGAACTTAGACAGATGGCCATGTTTTTTTAATAGATCACAGCCATATCTAAAAGAAGACAGAAATGGAGGAAAAGTCCTCGTACCCTTTTTTTCTTCAGCAAGCAGAAAAGTCTGTTTGGCGTCGCCTCTCAAGTCTGCGAGTTTGCTGCAACCCATGTCCTCGCGCAACTCATAAATGATTTACGTTCAGATGGCACTTAAAATAAATTCATGATTATTTTGTGAAAGGCTTTGAATAATGATAATTTAGCTCATCGTATACAGCACAGGGAATGCAAGCATCACCATGGCGCCTTTGCCCCATAATCCACCTTACCCCCCCCCCCCTTGTTTTTTGTGCTTGACTGAAAGTTGCTCATAACAGGCTGTTAAATATATAGCAGAGAGAGATAGAGAGTGTGTGTGTGTATGTGTGTGAGTGTGAGCAAGAGAGATTATGTGTGTGAGGTTGCACTATTCCTTGATGTATGCACCATGTCAGGCAGCCATTGTCTCCTGGGTAAAGAATGATAGTTCAAATACCTACCATCTCTCCCCTGGTGCTCCAAATGTTCGCCTTTGAAGTTTTTATAATCCATCTGTCATCTTCGAGCGGGGAGGGCACATGTTCTGTACTGCTCAATTACAGACTTTCTCTTTTGCCAGCTACAATGAGACAGGAAGCGAATAATATGGACGACCCAGTGAGTGTGTGAGAGAGTGTGTGTAAGTGTGTGTATGTGTGTGAGAGAGAGGAAGAGGAAAAGCTTAAAATTCAGTATTCCCAGAATACACACACACACACACACACGCACACACACACACACACACACACACACACATGCACACACATGCACACAAACATCTCTCTCTTTCTGTCTGTGTGTGTGTGTGTGTGTGTGTGTGTGTGTGTGTGTGTTTTATGTATGTTTTATGTGTCTATACACATGAACAGAGTGTGTTTGTTGTGGGTGGAAAGCCTAAACTGCTTCCTACTGTTACAATGATGAGGAATTTGATTGAATGCTTATTGTTTCAAGAGAACTGATTTTGATCATTTTCTTAAAGGGGAGAGAATCTATTTCTTTTTTTAGGGAGACCAGAGTCATGCTATTCTCATTCTGTTATCTGATAAGAATATATGTTTGATCTAAAACAGTCAGTTGAACAGAAGAAATCGTAAGTGGCAAAGAAGGAGACTAATGTGTATTTGAATTTGTTTTCTTTCTTAAGGATCTATACAGCAGGACGTTTGGTGGCTGTTTGATGTACACTCTAATGAAGTTTGTAGCTGTGTTGAGTGCTAAATTCATGATTAATTAGAGAACGCAGTGCACTCTGTTTTTTTAAGCTGGGGAGAGGGAGAGAGAGAGAAAGGGAGGGAGAAAGAAAGGGAGGGAGAGAGAGCTTCAGATGCATGTTCTTGAACAAAAAATAAATAAATAAAAGAGAAACTACAGCAGCAGGAAATGAGAAACCTGAAACATCTCTTCAGTTTCAGAGGGAAGAAAAGCCCTTAATTTTCCCCACCTTTAATAGTTTACTTTTTGCGCTGCCGTTAGATCTCTTTGTCTCACTTCTTATCTCCAGTGAAAAAGTGGAAAAAAGAAAAGCAAAAAGAGTTTCCTGGAAGATGAAAGATTGTGGCGGGTTCCTGATAAAAAATAAATTTTACATTCTTTTGTTGTCTTTGAAACTTCAATATTTTGGGAGTAATTGTTTCAGGGGGCATTATATATCTTCATTTACGGCAACACGTTTGGCCTGTTTTTTCCTCCGAATAAAAGCAGCACCCATCTGCTTCTGGAGCCTGTCCTGGCCGCCTGCTCATCGCAAAAATAATATGCGTCCTAATGACTTCCACATATTTTGAAATCTCCCTTTTGAAATTGGTCTTGGCAGATTATTTGCAGGTACTTGAGTTGCATCTGTTTGCAATTTCGCAAATGTGGAAGACTTTAATGCCGCTCTCTTGGTCGGGAGCGAGGGGGCTATTCTAATCCCGGGGTATCACCGGCTGTCATCACAAAAGCCCTCCTCTCTGTCTCCTCTCCCTCTTTCTCTGCGTCTTTGATGGAGGCGACTTGGATAAAACAAGGCACCTATGGGCAGGAGAGAGGTCAAGGTCAAAGTGACCCGGGCTTCCTCACATAGTAGCCCGACACGTTTACCCACAAACCCCTTCTGCTGGGAACAGAGACGCCTGCTATAGGATGGGCCCTGGACGAAAAGCCAAATCATTTGAAGGCACAAACAAAGCTGAAATCACTGTGACTTAAGTCTCTTATTATTTCTAGCATGTGGCAAGCAGCTGACCATTCTAAGCTCTTTTGCCTTTTTTTCAATATATGTGGATTTTTTTTCTTCTTTTGCTCTCAAACTATAATAACTGCCTTGTTGTCCCACCCAGCATGTGAAAAAAAGGCCCTACCTCATTTCGCCTTACCCTAATTGTATAGGTGGTTACAATTACATTAATTAGATATTTCATCAAGGGTGTTTATTCAGTTTGACGGAAAAATTAAAAGCGAACTTTTAACTTATTTTCTTTGTTTTTCTGTTTTTCATTCCTCCTTCTGCCCCCTCCCCCCTTTTTGGAGAGGTTTTGTTTTATTAGGAGTGCGGGATGGGTGATGCCAGAGGAGGAATTATGTTGAAAGTGTATGCCTTGCAACTTTCTCCCTGTTGGAAATGTTTATTTGAACAGTAAGCTCATGATTTGAATATTTGTAATCCATGCTTAAATTTACAGGCCAGATGAACTTTTTGGCACCAAATCGCAACCATAAGTAGGATTTTCTGAAAAGCTTTACAAAATTTTAAGCCATTTGCATGGCTTATCTAATTTAGAGGGAGGTGGGGGATGTGTCCCCTTTATTGTGTTATACCTTTGAAAGAAAAGTACATCGCTCAGTGCTTAATGTATATGCATACCTTGTCCTGCATTCCATGGTCATGTATGGTAGGGGCACTTAGCAGGAAACAAAAGAAAGGAAAAAAGGAGAGGGGAAAGAAAGAGAATAATGCAGAAGTACATGAGGAAGAAGAGAAAAGAAAATGTATGCAGTGGCCCCGGCACTGGAGTAGGTTTTCTTTCTTTCTTTCTTTCTCCCCCCCCCCACACACACCCCACCCCCCTTTCCCCTTGTTCAATTCAAATGAGTTTACTGGGTATTGACTTCTAGCGCTGAGAGGCCACCCATCGCACAGGCTGGGCGGGCGGCTGCTGAGCGCTTTCTTAAATGATGCTAATCAGTCCGGAGGGGCCTGGCCTCCATCCCTCATCAGCTTCTTCTGTAATTCACATGTGCTGAGAACCTGAAATTAAAAGTGTCAGTGTGTGTGTCTGTGTGTGTGTGCGCGTGTGTATATATGGGGTGTGAAGGGTTTGGTTGGTGTGTGAAGTAAGTGTGTGTGTGTGTGTGTGTGTATAGAGGTGGGGGGAGAGAATAGTGTAAGGGGGTTAAGGAGAACCAAATTAGTGGATGGGAGCAATAACAGGAGCCGTGGCATTCTCCCGGGCTTGGCGGTGGAGAATGTCAACATGATTTAGAATCAGTCCTATTTGCTGCCTTGCTTAAATTTAGCATCTCCTGATAGTAACTAGGTGGAGGGTTTTTTGTGTGTCCTCTGAAGCAGGTTGTCATACTCGAACACACAGGGAGCAGGCGATGGTTGTGTGTGTGTGTGTCTCTGTGTGCTAATATGTGTGTGTGCATGAGCGCCAGTTGGATGCACAGATGAATGCGCGGTACAGCCCCCTGCCCCTTGTTGGCCTTGGCAGTTAGCAGTGTGAGAAAGCCCTCTTTTTGAGGGCATTATATAGATTAATGGCGTGGGCCTGGGGCTTCCAGCCACACCAGAGAGGCCTGCTGCCGAGCCTTGGCCTCGCCTGGGACTTGAGGGTGGGCCGGGGGAGACGAGCTCAGGCCTGGCGGAGAGCAAACACAGGCTTCTGGCCTGGATCCGGGGCTCACCCGGCTCAGTGCTGGGCATCATCTGTTTGGGGGGCTTCTCATTAAAGCAGGCGACTCACTCATCCCCAGTCGACCAGCTCCATCGCCTTAGCCAAGTGAGCTGCTTGCACAAACAACACAAGCTAACGTCCCACATTACCATACACACACCAGCACACACATAATGAACCCATGAGTCACACACACACGCACACACACACACAGTATTCATGGGCATGGGCAATGAGAACAATGATACAAGGAAATACACACACACACAAACACACATCACACAAATGAACCATTATCACACACTCACATAAACATGGACACACTGCCAGTGGACCCTAGGCTAACGTGGCTTACAAGAAATGGAAAGTATGTTGTGCTGCGTTGCTGCGGAGGTCTGAAATATGTTTGCTTTAATTCTATCCTCACGGTGTCCTGGGTCAAGCCTCGGCATCTCCCGTTTGGGAAATGAAGGTGTGATGTAGTACATACAAAACACACTGGCACCAAGCCTGAGCTCAACATGCCTTTCTCAGGGTTGAGAGGAACAAAACTCCCACACACACACACACAAAAAGAAACAAAAAAGAAGAAAAAAACTGAAAAACAAACAGAGATCAAGAGTGTTGTGCTAATCTAAGGTGAAATAAAAGCCTGCGCGCGTAAACAGCACATTCACCAGCACAACAGCTCCTTTGTTGTCTCCGGCTGATGGCAGCTCCCTCTCTTGCCTTTCATAACTTTACCTGCTCCGCTAAAAAGGGCACAGGCGTTAGTCGTCAACACTGGAACATGTTGAACTTAAGATTGTGCTTACCTTTTGTTAAAGCTTGCTGCCTCTGCACAGAATTGCACTGTGTGGAAGTGTGTCTGTGTGTGTGTGTGTGTGTGTGTGTGTGTTGATTTACTGGATCTGCAGATCCGCATCTAGTCTTTGGTGTGTGTGTGTTCATGTGCATGGGCTCATGTTTGTGTATCTGGCATGTATTTGCATGTGTGTATGTGTACTGGTGTGTGTGTGTGTGTGCGTGCGTGTGTTTGGATTGTTAAAGCAGGAGCAGCAGCTTAAATAACCTACTTTTGTCTGACAACAGCATCAGTTGTAGAGGTGCACATATGCAGAAAGCTATTTGGAAAGGCATCCTCGTGGCTGTCAGCTTTTATTATGCGGGAAGGTGTCATGTTTGTAACGAAGCTGAGTGCAGATGGCAGAGTGGAAGAAATGGATCACTAATTTTAACAATGATTAATGAACAGAGATGGAAAATGAATTACGGTTGACTATTGGAGGCAAGGAATATTTTCTGTGAAAATGTTAACTTCGGCTGCCAGGCTGGTGTGGGGCTGGAAAATGAGGAAAGGAGGGAGGGAAGGGGGGATAAAGGGAGGGGGGTGGGAGAGCGAGAGAGAGAGAGAGAATGGGAGGATGTTTCCTTTTCTTTCTTTTTTTACATCTTTAGCAAAGTCAACACTTCACTGCTTTTGCCTATTACTTTAGCATCTAACCCAGCCCCAACAATGCCTCCGCCACCCATTGTTTTTATTGTTCTGTTTTAGCATGGCTCCTGTCTGCAGTGTACTATCACCCGAGTAACATGGTGCTTTTAAAAGGCAAACACTGCAAATGGTCATCTGTTCAAACATGCTATCTGCCTGTATCACACATGCGCTTGGGGGGTTATCTGCCTAAAACCACAGGGGCGTCAGCAGCACTGAGACAACAACAGGAGGATGCTCGCCCTCCGGACTCCATCAATAATATCAGCGTTAGTGAGTTGTCCTGTCCAGACGCTGAGCGTACGCTTGTCTGTCCGTCTTGTGCAGAAGCAGAGTTCTCTGAGGGAGGAAGATGGATCTGCTGCCTTGACCAGATCCTCGCCTCACCCCCAGAGAAACGCTAGAGTGTGTGAAGTAGAGTGAGCTCAGACTGAAAGTGTTATAGAGAAGACAAAGCTTGTTGTGAGGACCTACACCCACCAATGTTTTTGTATTTTCTTTTTTTCATAGCTTTCCCCGGCTTCATGTTGCATCACTCTTTCTTGACAAAGCAGGTGGGTGTGCTTTTTTTTGTTGAGTTTCTAGCATAATAGATATACGTCAAGTGTTTTGAATTTAATTATGCTCCTGATGGGAAATAGTTAAGACAGTGGGGGGGAAACAGAAGAGCACACACACACACACACACACACACACACACAATAACAACTTGAGGAAACAATGAGAGCAAGCACGAAAAGCGAGCTCAGGTTACCAGGCATATGCTAAGCACTCGCACAACATACACAATGCCTTTGGTGAACAAGGTAGGGGAAAAGCTCCTGGGATCCAATTTGGAATGTGACTTAAGGCAAGCATGCCTTTCTGTGTGTGTGTGTGAGTGTGTGTGTGTGTATGTATGTGTGTAGGTGTGTTTAGGCAGGAAATAAAAAAAAAGTGTTTTGTGTCTACTAGTGAGTGTGATCGGTGTGAGAATATGTGGGTGTACGCACATGTGAATGTGTGTGTGTGTGTGTGTGTGTGTGTGTGTAGTAGTGTGTGTGTGTGTGTGTGTGTGTGTTCCACTATTGAAATAGTAATGGTGATTAGAATTCCCCCTTGTAGGCTCCAGGGGTGGCCTTCTTTGAGCCCCACATCTGCACCCCTTCTCTCTCTCTCTCTCTCCCTCTCACTCTTTCTCTCCCTCTCTCTCTCTCTCTCTCTTCTTTCTCCTCTCTTTCACTCTGTCTCTCTGGGAGGGCTCGGCTGACGGGCTTACGTGCTACTTTAAAGGGAGGGAGGCGGTCTAGTTCACATAGTTTATGCCGGCCTGATTATTTGTCCTGCATGGAGAGGGGGCCTTTTAAAGCGGGATCGGGTAACACTCGGGGCTTTGTAGGTTGGTGTCCGCCTCTGCTCCCCTCAGCCCCCCTTTTATCATTTGGTAATGGTCAGTGTGTCTGTTCTGGTTACAAAGAAAATAAACGTGTATGTGAATGTGCCTGTGCTGAAGTATTTGAGTGTGTGTGTGTGTGTGTGTGTGTGTGTGTGTGTGTGTGTGTGTGTGTGTGTGTGTGTGTGTGTGAGCGTGCCCAGCAGAGTTTGGGAAAAGGGAAAAATGAGACTGTTCCTACGCGCACATGTGTGTTGGTTGTTCATTAGGTGGCATTGCACTCTACAAATGTGTGATTTGTGTCTGAGCACACATATTTAGCTTTAAAGGGAGGATAGAGATGGTTCTAGTTATTAGGCTATGAAACGCAGAGTGGGTAACATGGCGAGGACTTCAAGGACAGCGCCAGTGATAAGAGCATAGAAATGAAGGGAGTCAGTGTTGAACAAAGTGAAGCTAGTGTCTTTGAATTGGATAAGCGACGCTTCTTTCTCAGGTCATCACCAAGCATCATGTGAAACAAACATCCCCGTCACCCTGCACGCACCTGTTTCCAATGGAACACACTGATCCAGTGTGTTTATTTATCAAACAGAGATGACTAAAGATAAGGGGGAGGCAGGAAGGGAAGAGAAAACGAGTGGAGTCGAGAAAAGCAACAGCCATCTCAGAAGATGCCTCGCTTCTTGTCAGTCGGACAGTTGTGAGCGTGCACGCTGCCGTTTTTGAAGCTGCAATTACAGGTATATCAGAAACATCACGGTGGTGTGTGTGTCTGTGTGTGTGTGTGGCGTAGGCTGTGTTTGTTTACAGGCTCTTGTCTACCCCTGTGCGTGAACCTGTCTCTGTTCTCTCAGCGCCGCACACTTGACGCGTCAGGGCTGGTGGTATGGATGGCTGGCGTGCCGATTGATCACGCACTTGAAAAAAAAAAAAGAGAGAGAGAGAAAGAGGATATTAAAGATGTCTGTCACGCTCCCCCCTCCCCGTTCTCCTCCACAAAACAAGTGGATGTGAACTTTTCAGCCGAACACTGTCACCTCCCCTAATCAGGAAGTGAAATCTGTATCGCAGCCCGTTTCGCTCTCGACACCCCCCACCCCCCCAAAGAAACACACACGCACACCCCTTCTCCCTGCAGCCTGGCCCCCACTTTGAAAGTTGAAACAAAGAAAATAAATAAGTGAACAAATAAATAAATAAAAATAGGAAAGAGCAGGAAAAAGGGGAAAAACAAAAAAGAACAATCCTGCTGGAAGTAATGTGATTTCCAAATAAACGCCCGCCTGTCAGAAGCAGGAGACACATTTACTTCCTCAATGTAGCTCAAGGAGACAATTAGCAAACAGAGGTGACACGGTAAACAGGTGCACCCATTATTCCAGGAGCTGCTGGCGATATATCCCCATCGCCGAGACTGATGGGGGATCATGTGACAGGAGGGCTGAATTATCTGTCTGCATCAGGGCTCGACTGATTGGGTCTGCCTGTCTGTACTCCCCAACATCTTAAAAAGAGACAGACAGAGAGAGAGAGAGAGAGAGAGGAAAAGGAAGAGAGAGCAAAGAGGGGTGGTTTAACACTTTTCTTTGCCAGTTATTTCTTTCGTTCTTTCTTTCGTTCTTTCTTTCTTTCTTTCTTTTGTCTTTGTTCCTGTCCTCTCCTTTTTTTAAAGTGAATAATTATTAACACATTTTCTGTTGGACTGCAGCTACCACTTAATTCATAATAGGCCACAGTCCTATGTGCCAGGTCAAGCCGGTTTGTGGAAATTGATTGCTTGTAAAGTGCTAATCAATGAAAACCTTTTCTCTGGAAGCAGGCAAATGCTATAACATTTTATTAAGAATAGTGAGGAGCCCGTGCAGGGCCCGGCTCCATGTGACAGCTGTCAGGCAGTGCCTGCCAAACCAAGAGGTCAAACCCGTAGACAGGCTTCATTTGAGGAATCTCGCAGGCTTTATCCGAAGGTTATCCCCACAGGTACTGTTCACATTTTCTATGTGCCGCACCCCCGCATCGACTGTGCGCCATTCCCCTCCTGCTGCTTGCAATGCAATACTTTCTTTGAGTCTGTTCCAGTAATCTAATACGTTTTTTGATCTGAAAATGACTCGTAATTTTGTGTCATCTCGTGGCAAGAAAAGGGCAAAGACCTATCAAAGGGTTTTTGGGCACCTTTGTGATTTTGTACACCTTTATAATGGGTTAGTAATCTTGAGAGATTAATCATAGGTGTACTGTATGTTGAGAACAAACAATTTGGAGCATCACAAACTGTATTAGAATGTAAAGGGTGCCAAAACCTAATAACGCCCCTTTATTCCACAAAACTTCATTACTTCAGTTTATTTAAACATTTAGTTTTTTTTTTTATATATTTTTAACGATATTTTTAACAATATATTTTTTCTATATTTTTTAACGATAAAAAACTAAACACACAATTAGGATACTTAGCCTCAAAAACAGGTTATTTTTATTTTGAAAAACTCTTATTCTATAGGCACTAATGAAGTCACTTCATCTTGTTACATTGTTTAAATCCCCTAATGATTGACATCTTATTGGCACTGTCTGCCTGTTACAGTTTAGGCAGCATTAGCTGGAGTGGCAGCAGTCTTGGTAGGAGTTAATGATAATAATTATTTAGCATTTTTTATTGCAGGATAATTATTTAAGAGGTTCATGTAGTCATCAGTGTAATCAGTAAAGAGCGATTACACAGAATCCACAGGCACAGATGGTTTCTGTTGTGTTATTGTGTTATTTTTTCCACATTAAAGTAGTACACTTCATATCAGCCCCTGGAAGAGGACAATCGGAAGGGCAAATGACAAAATTATAATCGCTTCTTCAGAAAAAGAAAAGGAAAAGAAAAAAAACATAATTAGGACTTTTTTTTTGGTTTCGGGTGCTAAAACTCGCTTAATCAATTGAACCTACGTAATTGTTCATTAAAAAAAAAAGACAAAGCCCACTTCAACAAACTGACCCTTTGACTTTGTCCATTAGCGTAGAATGTGTTGCCTTGGTTGTTCGCACGCAATGGAAACAATAAGGTCAGCGGTTTT
Source organism: Alosa alosa (assembly GCF_017589495.1). Lineage (NCBI taxonomy): Eukaryota > Metazoa > Chordata > Actinopteri > Clupeiformes > Clupeidae > Alosa > Alosa alosa. Next base: position 26,837,435 of record NC_063202.1, read on the forward strand.
GTCATTTTGTTCTTTCGGGATGTGCCTAAGCGCTCTCTGGTTGGTCGTCCAGGGTGGCGGTTGTCTACAACCCTTTTTTGAATCATTACCGTTTTTTTTTTTATTGTACACAACCAGCGAGCAAGAAAAAGGCTCTCGCTTTCCAGGGTCGGAGGGATCGGAACACGGAGGCTGTTGCCCTACATTCCTGACTAATTGTATAATTGGAAAAAGCGCTCCAAATGAGCGGCCCCCTTTCGCGAGGCTGATCTTCCCAGCACTTCCCCCCTTCAAAGCAAATCACAAAAGAGCATTTTGGGAATAATAATAATTTCAAAAAGCGTCCATTATTAATCTCAAGCTCTCCTACCCCACCACCATATCCAACAACATGACGATTCCTCAGAGTGGATTCAGCCCACTGACGCATCCATTACTGGTCTTTGGCTTCCAAGATACTCCAGGTGTCCTGCAAGGAAAAGTCGCTCTTGGGAGGAACTTTTGAAATTGTTGCTTCTCTGTCACATTAACTGATGATCTACCTGTGAGCTGTTTTTGCGTTCATATTTTACAGTTACGCCCATGCTCATGGTCGAATTGGATTTCTCAGATTTATGGTCCTGTGCGCGCTCCCCTCTTCATTTCCATGGATACAGAGGGTTGCCAGGATGATTTCTGAGGTCGACGGCTCTAACGGGATTCCAAAGTGCAGTTAAAACGAATCCGTTAATTAACCCTATTGATCAGTCAAAAAATAGAGGCAAATGCGATTTGCATACACAGAGCATGATCAATGCATTAAATGATTTTTCTTTTTTTTCAAAATCAGATTTCCTCCCTTTTCAAAGTGAGACAGAGAGTTCAGCCTAATGCAGATCGATCCCGAGTTGTGCCGACAAGAATACAAAGCATTTTATTAAGCACCAAAGGGTGAAACATATGAGGAACCATTTGATCTGGAAGTTCAATACTGTACTTTGTATATGTAACTTTTGTGCCTCCTCAAAGTTCCCCTCATATGTCTCAAATGTCTGTCCTTGTTCCATTATATGTATTCAAACAACAATACCAACAGAAACATAAACAAAAAGCAATAATGAATCCTCCATTTCTGTGTGCAAACATCAGTCTTGGGCATTAAGTAATGGTCTAATTGTTAGCTAAATTGAACAAGTATTATTAATAAGGTGATATTTCTTCAGGCGAAAGGAAATCTGTTCCTTTTTTCCTAAGTGAGTCACAAACAACAACAACAACAAAAACAACAACTGAATAGAAGGAGGAGAGACTGCGCGAGGGAGAGAGAGTGAGAAGAAAAAAAAACAAAGGTGTTTAAAAAAGCAATATGCTGCTTTTTCTCAAGAGCGTCTTATTATAACATATTGATTTATAAGGCTTTAAACGTGATCCACCAGTCAAGGGCAGATGAAAAAGGGAGAGCACAGGAGAGGAGGTGGGGGAGAGAGAGTGGGAGAGATAGAGATGAGGTAGAGAGAGATGGCTATACTGGGACGCAGTGGCAGTCACTGGGTGCTGGAGAAAGCCCTGTACTGAATAGTTTTGGAACACAAAAGGGTAATTGTTTTAGCCCAGATGTTGCTTTCGCACAACAAGCAGGATACAATGTTCCTACTGAGCTGATGAGCCCAATCAGTGAAATGATTAAAAATTGATTTTGTCCCTGTAATTACAGTATGTAAACTACTTAGCCAGGATTGCAAAGGAAGTGATTTTCTAATTACGTATATACTCTGGTGTCTAATGATTGGTTTTTTGAAGTAATGAAGAGAGGGTCCTAACGACTCCTCTGTGTTCTGTTGTTTAAGGGGGGGGGGAGGAAGAGAGAGCGAGAGAGATGGAGACAGAAGAAAAAGGAGAGAGAGAGAGAGAATGGGCATGTGAGGGAAAGAGAGAGAGAGAGACCATCGTTAGGGCAGAGGTAGCGTGGAGACAAAGAGCAGAAATTGAATTTTGGCCACTGTGTAAAGCACACGGATCTGTTTGTTAACATGCGATCTGTGGACGCTAATGGTGGTCGTGACTTGTGTGGGGTCACCAGTCTGACAATCTGGACCCTTCAATTAAATCCCCAGGTATTGTGATTACCCCCAACACATACACACATACACACACACACACACACACACACACACACACACACGCACACACACATGGACACACACACACACACACACACACACACAACACACACACACACACAAACACACATGGATACTGTATGCGGGCATATGTGAAAGAGAGAATGAAAAAGATTTTTATGTTTACTTTTGCCACTGAGGACTAAGCACATTGTCTATGTGCATTCAACACCTAATCCGTTCGTCTCACCTCAAAATGTGTGCGCTATGTATAGCCACTCACAATGCACATGTGAGCTACAGTATGGAGCTGGGAGAGCGGGCAGGTTGAGAGTGCCGTCCTTCATGGGAAAAGGGGAAGTGCTGCTCTAGTTCTGCAATCCCTCCTCTCCCACTCTCACGCAGCGTCTTCCTCCGCCACATCATTTACTCCCTCAATCCCTTACTCTTAGTTATTTGATTTTATTTAAAAAAAAAATCTGGATGGCTTCAGTTGAACTTGGCTTTGAACTTGTAGTGCACGCGGTGCTTTTGGAGTGATATACGGAGGCAGTTTGCAATGTGTGTCATTCCCTCTAAAAATAGGGAGTGGAGTGAAATCTCTGGGGCGCTGACAGTAGGGCAGGGAGGTGGAGGGAGCGAGGGCCCTGAGAGCTCCAGAGAGCTGCCTGCCTGCCGCACACACACTGACATCCACAAGGCCTCCTCCTCCTCACCCCCCAAACATAAATAAGACGGGAGCGCCACGGCCATCCTGCCCCTTACATTCGACAGCAGCAGATTAGAGTAATCTGATAACGAAGGGGGCATTCTCTGCGGCGAACAGGACGGAAAAAAGAAAGCAAACAAACTCGAATTCCCCACAATCGGAAGCGACACTCACGCAGCTCGGCATTGTGGGAGGATTCTGGAGGAGGGCTGGAAGGGGGTAGTTGGGTGAGGTGGTGGTGGTGGTGGGTATGGTGTGACACAAATCCAGATCCATTACGACTGAGGAGAACTTGGGGAAGACAGAGAAGAGTGAAAGACAAAGAGAGAAAGCGACAGAGAGAGGGGGAGAGAGACAGAGAGAGAGACAGAGGGAGAGAGACAGAGAGGGAGAGAGAAGTAGCTTGTCAGAAAAGCAAAAAAAGAGTCACTCAAGCTTTGAAAGGCTGCCAGCATCAAACTGTACTTTTCAGACATAGTTGATTGGGAGAGAAGCTGATAGCGCAGCACAGCCTATCCCTTTTAATAATTCATTTAGTTAGGCTATGATCTATCATTTTGTACCTTTTGACATGCGATATTGAAATTTAATATTGCATCAATACAAATGATGTATTGCCAGTCAGTGCGGGGGAAGTGGATGGCAAAGAGATCTTTGGATGTCGTACAGTTTTCTCCTTCTCCTTTCAAAGACACATTGTGCTCCAGCACAAAAGCAGATTGGGAGGCCTCCTTGTCTTCTGCAGCTTTGATATGTATGTTTCCTTTTTTAAACAACATTTTTAAAGATTCTGGGAGAATTCCTCTCTTCCATACCAAAGGCTCTGAAGCCGGATGTTTGAGTGTGTGTGTGTGTGTGAGGTAAAGGAAAATAGAAGGACCATGACAGTGATGTTAAGGGGGGTTTAAAGGGAATATGTCACAGCTGGCTTTTATAGAATATTTAGGCTGAAAATCCCAGGAAAAGGAAAAAAGTCTGCCTTGTTTTTGTAAAACGCTATCTATATCAAGCCATGAATATTGTCACTGGACAGATTTCAAAATCTTTGAATTGATGACACATTGACGTGGCCTTAAAATTCAGTTTGCTCTCACCAGCTCCATTCTCTTTTATATAAATCTGTTGTGCTAAATTCTGGAACCTTCCGGCTTCCTCTATAAGCTCACTGACAATTTGCTTCTTTTTTTTGTCTTTCGTCTGTCTAATTGTGCATCATTCAGGTATTTAGGGACATGACGTATTTTAGGGCTATGAATCCAATCTCGCCTGAAATCTTTGTCTGTATGAGCTGTGATTTCTGACACTCCATGGCCTCACGCTGTATGCTGGTGTTAATGATTTCCTATGTGTGTGATTTCGATGTCGCTCCTCTCGGAGACAAACCTGTGAGTGTCATTAACACAGTGTTTGTCTCGAGCCCCAGGTCTCTCCCAGTGGTCTACAGATGTCACTGACTAGCAAGCCGGGGGGGGGGGGGGGGCAGGAAAGCTCCTTGAGCGTTGCCCAGTGTCTTCATGACACACAGGTGAAGATGTTCTCTGAAGCTCTCTGTGACCCACCCTGAAGTCTATTCACGCGCTGTGGTGAATGTTCCCTTTCTGCTCGCCTTGCTGTGGCCATGCCAACGCCAGCCCGACGCAGCGGACCTGTGTCATGTCCGTAGCACAGGTGCTGGAGAGCTCCAGCCGTGGTCAGTTGATGGCCGGTGTCAGTCTTTATTAGTGTCCCAGTGGGAGACCTGCCCCGGCCTGTGAGGGAGTCTGTTGTGGGGGCGACGTCTTGGTGGGTGGGTGCATCTGTGTCTGATGAGTGGTATCCATCATCCCTCTGCACAGTGGCTCATGTGGCTGGAGAGATCCCTGATGTCCAGCTGTTAGGCAGCACTCAGGGTGGGGCTGAGAAAAGGGGTGGTGGTGGTAAAGAGGGGCGTGTCATAGTTGAAGGGTGACAGTGGAACGTACAGTTCTTGGCACGTGTCTGTCTTTGTGTGTGCAATGATGTGACTGTAATTCTCGGCTAAAATACTGGGGGGGGTTGGTTTGTTGGAGCACTTCATATTTCACTGTTCGACTGGAGGGAACAAATGAAGATTGATTCTGGAGAAATGACTGAAATGTATCGCATACATAACCATGCATTATCGTTTATTCACATGTGACATATACTCACACATATATGCATATGCGTAATCAAACATCCACACATATTTGCGTGAGGGCTCACATATTATTAAAGCCATGCAATGTAATTGCGTTTGATCTGGCATAAGCACAAAATTCAGCCCATCTCCCATGTGAAGATGGCAGCCATGATGGACGAGCACATTAGCGGCAGGGACAACATTAGATTTGCTCAAAATTATTGATCTTTTGTTTGCGAGCCAAGTCGACAATAAATAACCGAATAAGAGAGACGTGACTCATTATCGCTGTGCCAACTGACAGACCTCTATCAAAACAACTCTCCTACCTCGGGCCTCCGCCCCCTCCGGCATCCTCCCCAGCCAATCAGGGTGCAATTCTATCTCCTTTTAATTCCTGCACTTTCATAGCCAATCTCCCCCCTCCCTCTTTTTTTAAAACTGAAGGCCCCTCTGTCACTATCTGATTCCCTTAAAATTTTAATCCCGCTCCGATAACCTGTATTATTCCATATTTTACATCCACGCACTGGGAAGCTCTCTGTTTTATTCCCACCTTCTTAGTGGAAAAAATCCTTTTATCACACAATGGGTAATTTATATCCATTACCAACGTTTTCAATCCTTTTCAGAGCTGCTGTCAGTGCCTTTGGCACCCTCATGATTAATGTGATCTAATAATAGTGTGCCATTATATTTCCTTTAGTAAAACATGTACCAACATCCTATTCAGCTCCACCAAATTCATAGCCTCTTAGAAGGTTTCTCCTTTTTGCAGCTGAAAGACAAGATTGCTATTTTCTTTCAGGAGGTGATTGTTGAGGGGTATCCAAAAGTGTTGGGGTATTTTTTTGCATTGAGTGAGTTTTTTGTTTGTTGTTGTTTTGTGTGTCTGTTTGTGTTTATGTGTGGATTGTGTGGATGTGAGTCACTGTCTGAAGGTTAATCTCCCTCCCCCTTTTATGCTTTTGTCTTATTCCTGTTTTGCCTTGCAAACCCAGAAAGCATTAGTATTTTCTGTAATAAATATATTCTAGGATGAAAACATATTTTCTGAATCTTATCCTTAAATGCATGCCTCAAGAGTATTAATTCCATGTACTGTGTTAATATAAAGGTGAGCTTCCCCTAAGCTAAACCCCTAGAGATGCCATAATGAAGGCAGTCTTCTGGCTCATATTCACATTTACATTTTATTTACGCTTGCACTGTTGGCCAAAACATGTCTAGGGACAAAATACGAGATACATTCAAATGCAGCATTTGCATACAATATCACTGAAATCACATACACCAGCGAGACAGTTCCCTTTACATCATGAATAAGTGTATGAGACAGATCTTTTAGATAGCTTAACCCCATAATGTAATTATCTCTGTCACCAGATAACTTTGATAGGAGTGTGTTGTTCTCCATACAGGATTGTGCTCTCTCTCTCTATATATATATATATATATATGTGTGTGTGTGTGTGCTTGCATGTGTGTGTGTGTGTGTGTGTGAGCATGTTTATGTGTATGTGTGCTCATGTACGTAAGTACATGGATATGTTTCATTAGCACATAGTCCAATTAGTTTGTGTGGATGTATTCAGGATTGAGCGATTATGTGTCTTGCTGATGCAAACATGTGAGTATACCTTCTGTGTGCACCAGTGTGTGTGTGTGCCCGTGTGTGCAAGCCATGGGCTGGGTGAGGGTTCTGGCTCCCCGTGGTGTGAGTCTGGGATTTGGGGGCTGCAGATTGGTTCAGGGGTGGACTGGGCTGTGGGCCCGGTGAGACGAACTGTCTGATCCAGTCAGCACCACATGGGGGCACGTTTCAGAGGCCCCCTCCAAAAGCAGAATTAACCCTTGCCGTGCTCTCTCACTGGCATCCAGCATGAACAGGTGGCCACACCAAACATAGGCATCAATTTACTCTTGACTTCTCCCAGTGTGTGTGTGTGTGTGTGTGTGTGTGTGTGCTGGTACATGGTTTGGAAGGAATAAGATCACTCACTCGATGTGTGTGTGTATTTGTGTGTGTGTGTGTGTGTGTGTTTAAGAGAGAGAAAATGAGAGAGATGGATAAATACACAGAGAGAAAAATAGGCTACAATAGGATAAGAAAAACAAGATTCTTATGTGTTCAAAACGTGTGTAGCTGTGAGCCTGTGTGGTGTGTGTGTGTGTGTGTGCATGCATGTTTGTGTGGATGTATCTGTGTGTGTGTGTGTGTGTGTGAGTGAGTGTATGCCTTGGTTTTGTTTATTACCCGTGTGGTTGGTGGTAAGGACCAGCTTGTGGAGGGTCCCACCGCTGTGTGAAATTGACATCAGATGGTCGTGATGACTAGAACAATATCACATCCAGTCTTCATTTAGCAAAGGGCAGCTGACCCCAGAGTCAAACCACACTCAGGCCCCCACGCAGTCTGCACCAGGCACAGCTGTCAACACTTTACATCAAACATCCAGCCTCTCTCTCTCTCCCTCCCTCCCTCTCTCTCTTTCTCTCTCTCTCTCTCTCTCCCCCCTTCTCTCTCTCTTTGCGGTAGTGTCTATCTCAGCCCATTACTGATAACTTCTGTCGAATGGCTTTTCTGTGTTTTTTTCTCTCTTCGGGATTTCTCCATGACATATTAGGTTTCCAAAGATAGAAAGCAAAACCGAGCCGAACCGAGTCGATCCATTGCAAAGCCCAAACAATGTGTGGCCTGACTCACACACGTTTGGCCCCCATCCCCTCTCAACCCTGGCAATCCTGCAACTGTTGTATTCTGACTCCAGGAGTTTTGATAGCTGTGGTCATCTCAGACATGTCAAGATCAAACGTTCCGCGTTACACAATACAGGAGTGCATTTCTGTGGGGCTTTTTGTTGAAGAAAAGATGGAGAAATAAACAGAAAGACATGCTGATAAACAGAGAGTAGGAGGATGTTTCTTTTTTATTCTGCGTCAGCGTGTTCTCTCCGTCTGATTAAATTCCCGGTGAAAAAAAATGCACCGGCAGTAAATACAGAAATGTTTGTAGCAGGCAAGCGCTGTCCCATAATTTGTGACATGCAGATTTTGTGCGAATCATTTTTTTTTTTGAACTTTTAATGTGCTCCTGGGTTTGCCTTGGGAACACAGCTTAAGAGCAAGATGTGTACTTCGCAAATGAAAAGAAGACTGGGATAGGATGCGATCATCTCTAAACCCCATGGGGTCCACAGCGAGAGACGGGACTGGAGTAGACGAGGGAGGGGGCAGCCAGAGAGGAGATTGGGCAGAGCCACAGAGGTGAACAAGTGTTACAGGGAAGGTGAGCCACACACTCCACCACCTGCCTCCTCGCTTTACCTCTCTCTATCCCTCTATCCCTCCCTCCGTCATTCCCCCATTAGCTCTCCCTCTTTAACTGGGGAAAGCCTTCAGGGGAGGAGGAGGAGGAGGTGGTGGGTGAATGGAGGTGGTGGGGGCAATGAGCTCAGCACTTTCCTTCTACGGCCTAGACCAGAGGAGAGCAGAGCTTAGCAGACTGTCTGAGCGAGTGCGTCAGACTGAGAGAGAGAGAGAGAGCGTAAGAGAGAGAGGGGAGTGAGTGCGTAAGAGAGGGGGTGAGTGTGTATGAGAGAGAGGGAGAGCGTGCGTACGAGAGAGAGAGGGGGGGAATGAGTGCATAAGTGAGAGAGAGAGAGAGAGAGAGAGAGAGAGAGGCAGAGAGTATTCTCTTGTGTGTGAATAAGCCTTGAGTCGTGTCAGGCATGCCCCCGCGCCTGGTGCCGCCACCACCACCGCCGCTAATTCTCATGATGCAATCCATATGGGGTGATGACCACGCTCACTACCGCCAGCGCCATTACCATGATGACCAGTTTGTCTCATCTGTCCCCATATGCACGTGTAAACACACAGAAGCCAGCGCACGCCCGCGCGCCTGCCTGCCCACCCGCCCGCATGTTCTCTCTCACTGCCCGCTCCTGCCCCTGCTCAAGCTGACGCTCACGCTGCCTGTCCGATCCAATCTTGTGAGTGGGAGCTGTGAGGTCTCGCCCACTCTGTTGCATACACATCCCACGAGCGCGCGGGAGAGGTCAGCAGAGTGTGAGGAATCTGAAAGCGAGGTGTGCTCCTGCCACTGACCCCTTGACCCTGAGGTCAGAAGGAGAGATATGGAAAGATGCAGGCTGGTCAGAGGAGTAGCAGGGAGGGGTGATGGCCTTAAACTGCCCAACCCTGGAGGACATCACAGCGGGCGGTTAGGTGGTGTTGCTGGGAGGTGTGTGTGAGTTTGTATGTGTGGTGGTGTTGGTGGGGGGGGTGGTGGGTTAAGGGCGTGTGGAGGAAATGCTGCCCACAACGTCTGGCCAACGTTCGCTCACCTAGCAGCTATTTCTAACTGGGCCGCAGAAATGCCCTCGGCAGCTGCAGGGGAATATGTTGGGGAGGTGAGGGTGAAAATCTCACACTCATCTGCTGATGGCATGTTCAGGGAAAAAAGAGTCCTATCCCCCTGCATGTTGATTTATATCTATTTATATTAAAGTCAAGATAGCCTGTGAGCTTGACACCTAAATGCAGTGATGTGATTGAGGTTTTTCCCCCCTCTCTCTCACCCCCCCACCACCACCTAAACTGGGAAAGATGACGTGAAGTGAATATGTGTCATAATTCGGAGAAGAGTGGGAAGATCTTCACGGTATGTCTGTGTGTGTCCGTGTGAGAAAGTGAGTGAGCATGTGCATGACTGTGTGTGAGAGTTAAAAGAAAAAGTTCAAGTTCAAGCAGAAGAGAGAGACATCATTTGAAATGTGCGTATATATATGTATATATATATATATATATATATATATATATATATATATTGCAAATGCACATGGCTAATTGCTCGTATAATAATGTTCATGGAGTATTCTGTAGCGCATATTGTGAGGAGAGCCAGTGGTGAGGGAGCATATGCCTTGTCATAACCCTGTCATGTGCCCTGCCATCTGACCCGGGCTATCTAGCTCGGGGCCTGGGCTGAAACCGAAGCCGGGCAGATTTGATTCATCCTTAGGAAGCGCTCGGGCCCAGGCCACTGCATAGCCGCAGATCAATCTCCGAGATGGAGAGAGGCAGCCGGTGGACAGGGATGGTGGCGCTATCGATTTGTCAAAGAAATACAGCGTTTGGCTTAAACGTCCGCAGAAAACCCAGCTGTCACAGGTCGGACTCGGTGACATTTACCCACACACACCCACACCCACACACACCCCCACGCCAACACACACAAACACACAGCAACACACACATACACACACACACACTGAGAGTTTTTAAAAGCTATCATATTCCTTTATTGTGAGTGGCTGGGAGAGGCTCACTTATGGAGGGTATTTTTCACATTGAGCCACATCGAGCTGCCCCTCCTCCTTTACAGGAGTGCGCACCTGGCACCGAGACAGGAAGCAGGGAGCCGCGAGGAGCAGCGAGGAGCAGGGGATTGTGGGCCATAAAAGGGATAGTTTAACAATTGATCGGAGGAGCAGTGGTGGAAATGGCAGCTGTAAATCAATTTTATCTCCCAGCCTCTAAAGAGTGTTTTCTAATGAGTTTAATGTCACATAATGACCAAATTCCTCCATTTAAGAGATGCCCTCAAGGTGTTCTGAAGAGATAGATGTCGTCTGGCGACATTAAACCACCCTGACCCAACAGTGAAAGAGAGCCCCCCCATTCCGAACACCCTTCCCTGTTGGTAGTGCGGAATGCGTGTTTTATAAAATAATGGAAGGTGGACGTGTGATCATGGCGAGCGTAGCAGAGATGCCGGTCCACTCCCAGTGAAAAGGCAGAATGACCCATCACTAATGTGCTCTGAATTGGGCCTGCCCTGCAGGCTTTTCATGGGGGTTTATGAAATCTCAGCCTAATGTCATGGGAGACCAAATCGAGGAGGGCTGGCGTGCGGAGGAAGGTGGAATTCCACAGCACAGGCTTATTCAAACACTCTCTCGCTCTCTTTCTCTCTCTTTTTCTTTCTCCCTCCCTCTCTTTCTTTCTTTCTTTCGCTCTCTCTGTCACATTCTCCAGGACACTAGCTGACTCATGTCCACTCCCACTCCCACCCCCCACGCACCCATTTGCACATACAGTAAACACATTTATAGAGTGCACACACACACACACACACACACACACACACACACACACACACACACACTCGCTCGCTCGCTCAGTGCCCTGCTCTCCCTGCTCGCAGCTGCCTGCAGACAGACACAGTCAGTGACTCCCCGGGATTCTGTACAGTAGATCCACAGGGCCCCTCACACACACACACACACACACACACACACACACACACACACACACACACACGGCCCAGCCCAGCCCCCTCCTCCTCGTCCAGGCCGGTGTGCACGGGAGCTCTCTGTCATGATCTACCTGTGTGGGCACGCGTGGCAGGAGATGAATTCCATTCCCACACACAAACTGAAATATTAAGAAAACTTGCCGTAAGAGCCACAGGCCAGCATCTATCATAAGAGCCCTAAAGCTATTACCATGATCTAATTAGGTTTAACATAATACCGTGTCAGTGCCCTGTCCGAAGAAGCCGTGCCCCAATTCTGCCCCTGCACTGCCCCCGGCTACTGGTGAGAGGGGTAGGGGCCGCCTCACGCGACAGCTTGTTTATAATTAGGCAGAAATGAACACACGTTGAATCCCATCAGAAGGAGCACATGACTCTGTGCTATCTCTTCTTTCTGTTTCTCTTTCTCTCTGTTGATCAGTCTCCTCGCTTCATCTCATTCCTCTCCTCCCCTAATCTCTCCACTACTCTCCTCTCTCACCACTCCATTCCTCTCCCCTCTTCCCCACTCCTCTCCTCTCTTTTCTTTTTCTCTTTTCTAACAGTTCTGTTCATCTCATCTCCTTCTCTGTTTCTCTCCTCAATTTGTCATCTTTCTCATCCTTTCTGTCCAACTCTTCCCCTTTCTCTTTCCTTTCCTCTCCTCTCCTCTCCTCTCCTCTCCTCTCCTCTCCTCTCTTCCCCTCTCTCCTCTCCCTGTAGTAATGAATTGAGCTGCAGATGAGATGATTTTGCCGGGGATTAGGCCTGTGTGTCTGAGCCGTTGCGGCTCTGACCTATAAAGCAGGCCTTTAAGGAGCCTCATTAATCCACCTGTCCAGGAATACTATATTTATATGTGTCTCTTAGATCTGGGCTGAGGTGGTCAAATGTGATTCCGAATTACCGACGCCGACACCCAATTCATTTCCTGTGTGATTAGCCCCTCGAGTGGCCGGGCTCTGCTCTCGGACGGTCACATGGCCCAGCGTCTGTGAAGATGTCCGACTCCGCAGGCTTATCTTGCCTCACCTCGGTTTTACAGGCCTCCTCAAAGATGGGAAAGGATGTTTTACAGCCCTTCCCCTTTTCTCTCATTCTTTTTTCTGTATTTTATTCTGTCTTTCTAGTCCCCCCCCCCTCAGTCTTTCAGTTTGAGGGGAAAAAAGCAGTCCTGATGCATTATACCCAACAGGGCCAGCATATACTCAGTTTTAATCTGTTCAGATTTTGAAGGACCACTCTCCCCACATGAGGGTCCCTTTCTCTTTGCTCTCCCTCCGTCCCTTTGATTGATATGTGAAATAAGTCCCTCTGTGGTCTTCCAAAGGCAGGCCGTGTGTAGGGGCTGAAAGGTGGCCATTGTCGAGGCAGGACCACTTTGTCAGGAAACAATTCTGTTCCCAAGGCCCCGAGGACAAGTTAAGAAAGATACAGCCCCCACTGTGTACTTTAGGAACTTTCATTTTGCTTGTGAGGTCATCTTAATCCTGATGAATTTTTATGCTGGTGGCAGTGGTGAATAGGGAACCCGACTAATGCTTGATTAAAAAAAAGAGACCAAGGAGAAAAAAGGAGAGAGAGAGAGTGTGAGAGAAAGAGAGGAAAAAACCTCACCACCCACAGACTACCTAAACTTAAACTTAACGCCGTACAGAAGAAAGAGGAGAGGGGAGAGAGAAGGGAGACGTCTTTGTTGAAGGACACATTGGGGTGTATTTGAGTTTACAAAGGGACCTCTGCTGAATGGAGCCTGGCCTGGACTCTACACAGAAGCTTACATTTGGGGAGGGGATAAAAATAGAAGTGTGATGAAATGGTGTGCATAAACAAAGCTCTCCTGGGACCAAAAAACTTCATGCTCTCTTTCTCTTTTTCTCTCTCCCTCTTTCTCTCTTATTCTCTCTCTCTCTCTTTTCTCTTCTTTGCGCTATAATACCAAACGTAAGAGGGCCCCTGGAGTAAACTTAATTGAATTAACACTATGAAGAAGCACGTTAAGAAATGGTGCAGAAGAAATTTCATGCTGTCTTTACCTCATTTTTCTGCCTTTTGGAATCAAAGTTATCTAAATGAAGACACTGGCACAGTGTTGCCAAATTGTTCATCTTACCCCTAGCTCTCCACGCCTCTCTCCTCTCTCTGTCTCTCTGTCTCTCTGTCTCTCTCTCTCTCTCTCTCTCTCTCTCTCTCTCTCTCTCTCTCACTCTCTCCAACACACACACATACACACACAACCAACCCCAAGATCTAGCTCATCCATACCAATGAATATCACTGGATTTAATCCATGACGTTCTCCGGGTATTTTTTAATTTTTTTCTTTTTACATTTTATTGTCATGTTTTTGTTGTCTGTGTGCATCTCCCTGTTGGGATTTTTTTATAGGCTTCAAATTCGAGGCACATTCATGCAAATGTGGGAGACACCTACTACCAGTCGAATGTGTGGCAGCTGTAGAGTAGAATTCAATTAAGCCACCCCTGAGGTGTGGTAATTGATCCGCACTAGGGTTTTTTTCTCCTCCTCCTCCTCCTCCCTCTGTCTTTTTTTTTTTGTGCGCCGCCGTTGTTTAATGAAAACAAAATCCTGTTTTTCAGTGCCGAGGCCCTGCGATTGTAAGGCTGATTCATCTGCCGTTATTTATATAAGCTCATGTCGCGCAGAACATGCAGCTCGGAGCGGGCCTCTGGAAAGAGATCATCTTTTCTCTTCAGCAGAGTTTCAAATATTTAAAAAGGACATTTTATATGTCAGTCTGAAGCCCCTTATTGCACTTGTGAATAAGAGCAGGTTTTGTGTAAAGTGTCATGATACGCCATGGTGGTATATATATTGGACTTAATCTACGGTATGACTTCTTCTTACTTACATTGGTATGACTGCTGAGTTCCTCCTATGATAAATACCACTGTTCACAGCCCCCATTCCTAATGAATTGACAAGGGACATAATTGGGGGAGAACAGCAGCCACATATCAGGGTTGGGAGGAAACCAGAGGTGAGGACATCTGTTGCCATGATTCACCCTGATGAGAACTTTATGATGTTCCACACCACAAGCACGACACTAACGCTACCCAGACACTTGTTTTCCTGTCAATCTAATTGGGGAGAAACTTTCTCTTTTTACCGACTTTGCTCATTCTCCACGATCGCTCACCCTCTTCCTCCTTCTCTCTCTCTCACTCTCTCTCCCCCCTCTCTCTCTCTCTCTCTCTCTCTCTCTCTCTCTCTCTCTCTCTCTCTCTCTCACACACTCTGGCTGTGGTTTCGGTAGTGGAAGGCTCCAGAGCTCATTGCCACATGAATACGGACACCTGGCTAGCTGTGGCTGGCTGCTGATTGGTGGCCTAGCTATGGCGTTCCCACTCTCTCTCTCCCAGCATCTGGGCACTGTTTATGTAGAGGAGCCCTAGTCTGATTCCATCTTCACTATGTGTGCAACTTTGTGTGTGTGTGTGTGTATGTGTGTTGGTGGTGGCGCATGTGTGTGTGTGGCTGTTGTTTAGAGTGTGCGTATCTCAGACTTGTGTTGAGACTCCCTCTCCACCTCTGTGGTGTGGCGAGAGTTTTGGGAAGTGGGCCGCCTGCTTCGCCTCCTCCCTCGCCAGCTCAACACCTCCTCAGCACCCCACACAGAGGCCCTGAACCACCTTTCCCTCTTGTGCTTTTCTTAAACATTCAAACAGACACACACACACACACACACACACACACACACACACACACACACACACACACACACACACACACACACACACATTTACAGCCCCGCGACACATCATTTAATTAAAGCTGAAAGAGCCTAAAATGAGCGAGCGAGAGGAACAGGAGAGGGGAAAATAGTGTGATTCTTAAGAGGGCACAATATGTTCTGTTACATTATACAGGCTGAGCCGGGCGCGGGCCGAAAGGCCAGTGGAAAGGAATACTTGCTATTTAATTACTGTCAGCTGAATGAGCGCTGCTCTGTTCTCTCCTCTTCTGTCCGCCCCCCTCCCTCATGCAAAAATTCTTATTCACTTAGTATGTAGGTCACATTACAGTGGTGTCTAGTTATTGGACATAGGCTTAGATAACTGTTTGTTGAGTATTAAATGCTTTTGCTGCCTCAGCACCCCTTCGAACTGGTATTTCTCACACAGCTGTGCTACTGAAAAGAGGCAACGCCGCAGCAAAAATCATGTCAACCCCCCCCAACCACCCACCCACACATACACACACACATGCACACACACACACACTCACAAGAACACACATACACACACACACACACACACACACACACACACACACACACACACACACTCAACCCCCCTCCCAATTCTGAGCCACCCATTGGGTACTGTGCGGAAAAGAACTACAGACATTTTCCCTGCGTGTTTATCTTCTTTTCCATTGCCAAATGAAAAAAAAAAGTTTATGTTAAAAAGTAAATGAGATAAAGGGATAGTGGAGAAGCAGATGGAGCAGAAAGAGCAACAGAGGAGAAATAAAAAGAGAAAGAATGAAGAAAGAGAAAACAGAACTACACACACACACACACACACACACACATGCACACACACACACACACACACATGCAGCACACACACACATGCAGCACACACACACACACACACACACACACACACACACACACACACACACATACACATACACAGGGTTAAAGCTTTTTGGAAGTGAACCTGATGACCCGGTCGGAGGTGTTAGTCAAGCAGACAAATCGGTGCTTTCTTTCCCCTTATCTCTGTTTGCTTTCGGTGACCTTGCTCTCGGCTAATGCGCCGCGTTCTCACAGGCGCTTAGTGGTTAGGCGCGGAGGGCCTGCCGTTGCCACAGCGCCGGGGAAATGTGTTGGCTTGGGCTTGTGCCTCTGCTCTGCCACCGGTTCCTCCCCTCTCTCTCCCTCTCCCTCTCTCTCTCTCTCTCTCTCTCTCTCTCTCTCTCTCTCTCTCTCTCTCTCTCTCTCTCTCTCACCCTCTCCCCAGTATGAGGCCAGGCCAGCCGAGGCGGGCGAGCCCAGATGGTGATTGATTTTTCAAGTGCTGACATCCCTGCTTGAGAAACATGCGCGCTCCTCTCTTTGTGCCGAGCAAGTCAGGCACACTAACATCATGATGCGATCATCAGCTGCTGCTGCTGCTGCCGCCACCATCACTACTCCCCACAACCACGGTTGATTGACATGGAACACACACACACACACTCCGACACACACACACACACACACACAGACAGAGACAGACAGGGAGAAAAGGAAGGCACAGTATAATATGAACCAAAGGCGATAAAAAGCAGTTCTCTTGAGCTGAAGTCTAACTGGGGAGGGGAAAAAAAAGCATGCTGTCATTCTCCGACAAAACACACATCAGACGTCTCAGTGAGACCTCGCCCTGAAGACGCACTCAACATTTCCAGGGCAGCGGTAGTCAGTGCCCCCAGCCCCGGCAGATGTATGCGGCCTTGCAAATTTGTGGCGAAGCCACTGAATCGACTCTGAAGCTAAAATGATGTCATTGGCTAACTAGCCATTCTCAGGCCATTGCCTCTGTTTGCGTGACTAAATACATACAATTAAGGGCCCGGCACTTCTCAATCTCCATGAACTCATTGTTATCCCGGGTTCAAGTGCACTGATAATGGGGGCCGGGGGAAAACAGGCGTATCATCACGATGCTGCGCACACACAGGGCTGGTGGGTAAAATAAATGTCTCATTATCCAACAAATTCTCTTTCGCCCCAACAGCACAGTGCCTCTCTCTCTCTCTCTCTCTCTCTCTCTCTCTCTCTCTCTCTCCCTCTTTCTTTTTTTCTCCCTCTCTTTCCCCTATCCCTCCTTCTCTCTCTTTCTCTCCACCCCCCCTCTCTCGCTCTCTCCATCACTCTCTCTCCATCATTTTTCTCCCCTCTTTTGTTTCGGCGGCCACTGCGTTTTTATGGAGGCATGGCGGAGAGTTAGCCGCAGATTGGCAAAAAGGCTGCACTCTCGCCTCTCTCCTGCTAATTCCCCAGTTAAATGCATCATTAGTCATTTAGGCTGGTGTGAAAGTAGCTGGACACTGGACAAGAGGACCCAAATTTGCAACTTGATGAGGAAAAATAAAAGCTCCATAGATCCATGATAATGAAAGTAATCATGCCGATATATTCAGCAAACACAGAAATTGGGCCGCACAGAATCCATGCTCACGATAGCCCGGCAGAAAAAAAAAAACGAGGCTGCTTGGAATTCGAGTGAGGCTACCCCTCGACCCCCGTCATATGGAGCTGCAGTCTGTTGTCCTTTCCTTACTGTTAATGCCCTAACGACCAACAGCGCAGAGGCCTCTTCATCCCTATGGCCTCTGAGCTTTGTGTGCACTCAAGACTAGACTAAAGAGATGGATGTGCTTGTGGCGTGGCTCGGTATTGATGACGATCAGAGAGCATCCGGAGGGGGGGGGGGTGGCGGTGGATGGGGGGTGTTAACCTGCAATGCGAGCAGCAGAGGCGTCGGGGCGGGTTGGCAGGCCCGGGCAGCTCCCTTCCGCCGGCTGCCAGGGCTGGAGGTAAATGGATCTTATTTTGCGGCGCGTCAACATGTGTAAGGGGTGCCGCGGCTCGTGCGGGAGCGAGGCTCTCCACAGATACTCTGATAAATGGAGAGCACAGACCGAGCCCGAACCAGCCCCTTCTCTTCCTCCTCCTCCTCCTTCACTCTCTCTCTTCCTTCTCTTGCTCATTTTTGTCCTCTCTGACCCCTTCTTTCTTCCTTTTCTTCTTCTTTCTCTCACTGCCTGTTCTTTCTCAGAGTTTCCACCTCCCTCTTGTCATATTTCCCTCGCTCTCTGTCTGTGCTCTATGAAGATAGTGGTTGAGTCGCACTACTTCTTTTGTGGTGTCGGTTGACACCAGGGCTGGCTGGAAGTCATTATCTGAGGGCTCCACCACAAGGCCTCTGAAATGGCTGTGGTGCTCAGTGGCAGCTGAGCTGGTCCCCACAGTGGCCCTCTCCCAGCCTGGGCCTGTCTGGAGCCTCAGCCTCAGCCTCAGCCTCAGCTCCCTATCCACCTGCCACCAGGAGCTCTCAAGACAGCCGCCCCTTCCTGCTCCCATCAAACCCCCACATCCACCCCCACCCTGACGCGGTGCTACCACCCACGTTCCCCTGCTCGTGGCCCTGACGCGGGGCTGCATTCCTCCTGCTCAGCCGCTGCCGGCTTTGCTAGTCAAACGGCTAATTGGTTACAGATTGCTCTTTAACCCCGGGGTTAGACACCCCTCGCAGGCTGTTAAAGTCTTATGGGAGACGCGGTGCGGTTTACAATGCAGCCGAGGGGAAAGGTCGCAGCCGCTTTCACACCCGGGCTCGCTGCCTGCCTGCCTGCACAACGCCACACCGCGCCACACCACACCAAGCCGCCCTGCACTGCACTGCACTGCACCGCCCTCCCCTGCTTTCACTTCTCTTCACAGTGGCAAAGCACTCTGGGAAACCTCCCACAGCCTGAGGAGAAAATACTTCAAACCACAGCCTCCCATCCCAACAACCATTACCCACAGTCACAGACACACACACACACACACACACACAAATAAAATACACACACACAGAAAAGAAAAGAAACATTCTCTTAGAAAGTGGGTGCCATTGAGAGGGTTGCTCTCCAGCAATCTGTCACTTCAAGGCATCTGGTGTTCCTTTCTTTTCTTTTTCTCTTTTGTTTACCCTCCTCCTCCTCCTTCCCTCTTTTCCTTACCCCGCTTCCCCCACCCCATTTCTCTTTTGCGTGTCATGACAAACATGCTCGATTGGATGCGCAACAGTCGACGTGACAGCACCCCACTCAGAGCGGAGAGGTTGCGCTGACGAGTCGTTAGCCGTGCCAGTCACCGTAGCCTTGCGCGTCCATCTGTGGTTTCACAGCCAAGCGCGCCTTTACATTTTAACCTCCAGTGCCCTCGCCGCCACCAGGCTTGCTGGCACTACAAAAAAGAGAGGAGTGGGTGGGGGAAAAGCAACAGAAAAAGACACAACATATTGCTGTGCACACTCCCCTGCACATGGCTCCCATGATGTTTCCTTGTCATGCTACGTTGCTCCGTCTTTCTCTTTCTCTCTCCTTCTATCTTTCTTCCTCGTTCTCTTGGTCTCTCCCTCCCTCTCTCTCTCTCTCTCTCTCTGTCGTTTAAGGGGTTAGCTGCAGTTGTGAACGATGTATCCTCAAGTGGTTTCGCCGCGCTGTATGTGGCTTTCGGGAAACGTGAGGACGCGCTGGTGTTGGTACACTCTACTGCAGCACATACGCTAGATCAAGTCAACAGTGTGCTTTGCTCCCCAATGCAAGAGCGGGCTTTATCTATCTCAAGCTGTGCATCCACTGGTGCAGAAGACCTGTATCATAATCAATATGGTGAAAGCCACTCTAAAACCTGGCCAAGAAGAAAATACTTGAGCTCCGAGCCTGTGTTTTAAAAGCCATACCTCACAGCAGGAGAATACCTCAGGAGCGTGCTAGCCAAAACAAGGAAAGTATGTAAGCCCTTGTATCAAATTTATTTGGGGGCGAACTGGTATATTTTAGTTTCTCATTTTTCTGTTTAGCAAGGATAAAGCAGTTATTTGTTGGTGATTCCAGCACATACCATTCCGATATCTTTTTTCACTACATGAAACCCGGCGGAATGCCGACCGTGTGATTAATTTGTTTTGAACGTCTCATTATAACCTATATCATGGATGTGTGTGACAGCACACCTGTGCTTTTCTGTGAGGGCACTGGTGGAGAAGCGATGTGTGGAGCTCAAGTCCTCGCTGTCCTATCTCTCTCTTTCACTCTCTCTCTCATCTCCCCTCTTGTCCTCTCCCATCTCCCCTCTCATATTTAATCTGATGAATATGCCTCGCTGCATGACTCACTTTTTCCAGAACAATTGGGATGCCTTGTTTAGGCTGGGTATGAGCCCCCTCCCTTTACTCAATGTGTGATGACTGCGAGTGCAATGGAAGTGTGTGTCTGTGTGTGTGTGCGTGTGTGTGTGTGTGTGTGTGTGTATGTGTGTTTGTCTGTGTGTGTGTTTGTGTGAGTGTGTGTGTGAGTTTGTGCCACTGAAATGGCCTGAGACAGGTCATAAATTACTGTTTTCAGCCTTAATGAAGTTCACAACGCTGTGTTAATTAATTATACAGTAACACATGGGTACTAACTTATAAATAACAACAACACATCCTACAGTAGGTCTATCAGCACCAGTGGAATGAAAAAGAACGCTGGATGACTGCTTAAATTCCAGACTCGCTTTTAGTCGAATTCAGAGGTGACCTCATGCCATGTGCCATGTTTGACATTTTTTGAGGGTGAGCTTTTCACCCCAGCAGTGTCAAGCCAGTGCCACCACATGGTGTTGCGGGAACAGATTTTAGGAGCCATTTTGAAAGTCATATTTCTGGTATTTCTGTTCACTGGGTATTACAGTCTTTTGTGATTGCTGCTGGTCTTTAGGGGTAAACTGAAATGTTACTGGCCTGGCCATATTCATTTGGGAATAGGGTGAATTGGTGTGCTCTGTTTTCTCTGTGTGTGTGTGTGTGTGTGTGTGTGTGTGTGTTTGTTTGTGTGTGTGTTTGTGTGTGTGTGTGTGTGTGTGTGTGTGTGTGTGTGTGTGTGCATGCGTGCCCATGTGTGTGTGTGTGTGTGTGTGTGTGTGCATTTGTTGTGTGGTGTGGTTCACTCAGAGTTAATGTCAGTGACTGATTTAGCAGGTCCCGTTTTACAGATTTTTGGACAGGAAGGGAACGCGATTGGCTTTGTTCAATCTTGCTGGCAGTCGACACACACTGACATCTGTTCCCTCCCAACCAGTCAAACCAATCTCCATCAGGAGATACACACACAGGCACACATTTACTCGCTCGCGTACACATGCATTCATAAACACAGACACACAGTGCAGATGTACAGATACTCACACACACACACACACACACACACACACACACACACACAGGCACAGCAGAGAGAAGCAGCATTGGACTCACACTACAAACACTACCTCTTTCTCTTTATTTCTCTCTCTCTCAATCTCTCTTTCTCTCTGCCACACACACACACACACACAGACATACACACATGTGCAGAGTTCAGTGTCAGGAAGTCTCACACATGTGCACATGAGCAAAACACACACACACACACACACACACACACACACAGAGAAAAGCGACAGCATTATTAGTGCTTGTGTCTGGGCGCTAAGCGGGTAGTGGGATGATTATTTGACATGGTTAAAAAGGCAGCACCAACGCTGGTGGATGAAAAAAAAAAAAAGCCGTCTGATTTGCTTATGCATTCAGAGCTGATTGTGGCAGCGGCACAAATCTTATTGCATTGCTAATTTATATCATTGGCGGCTGAAGCCTTGGCACAGGCGGCCGTATATATCTTAGACGTGTGGAATCTGAGGGTGGGGGGGGGAGTGGTATGAGGGTGGAATGAAGGCATAGACAATTTTCTGTCAGTTGTCCCTCTTCAGCAAATCGGCGGCTGATTCTGCCTGTGTCTGCCGTGAGAGCGCGGGGAGCTGTGGGTGCTGCGTGGTGTGGCCCAGCCACCAAAGCCTGTTTCGAATTAGACTCCGGCAAGCGAGAGAAATGAATGTGACGCGGCCAGATTTTGTATTTTTGTTGCAATTACCCAAACTCCAAATTAATTCTTTGCAGACAGCAAGGGGGGGGGGAGCGGGGAGAAGAGAGGAGTGGAAGAATGAGAGAGAGAGAGAGAGAGAGAGAGAGAGAGGAGAGAGGGAGAGAGAGAGAGAGCAGGTGGCAGCCATATTTGAAGGGGACGGTTTGAGCAGGCCTCGCGCCTTTGCTAATAAAGAACCGCAGTGATGGAGTGCATCTGACACCCAGTCCCCTCTTCTGACGCCAACATGGCCTCCCTCCCTCCCTCCCTCTCTCACTCCCTCCTCCCCTTTCTTTCTCTCTCCCTCTCTCTTTTTTTAAAGTGTATGTCCTCTCATCAAAGTGAAATAGGATAAATAAAAAATGGAAAGAGAAGAAAGAGGAGGGAGGAGTCAGACCCACAGCTGTGTGCTGTGGCATAATTCAATATGACTTCATTTATTCGGCGCGCATACATATTCAGCAGCGGGAGCGCACTTGTAATCATACTAGGTATAAGAATGGCCTCTTCAATGTAAAGCCATAATCAAAGTGAAACTATGCATATTGCATGAATTCTACCTTCGGGTGTATTTTTGTCCCTTTTTTTCACTGATGGAGAGGGAACTCAGCAGAGAGTTGAAGTGCTGTAATATTATTAACTGATCAAAACAGGAGAGTCCCTCTGCCCACTCTGCTGTGAGCAGGTTTATGCACGGGATCTAGTGTGCAGTCTACTCCCAGAGAGCCTGTGCGTTTATCCTGCTAAATAGGGCTGGATGGTGGGGGCACAGCCAGTGGAGAGGGAGACAGTCAGAGGCTCACAACCAGTGCCACCCCTCTCCCCCTTGTTGGTGTGTGGCAGACCCCCGCATCTAGCTTTCCCACCCCCACTCTCTCCATCTCTGTCCCTCTCCCTATCACTATCTGCATATCTGGATCTGTGGTCTGTGCCTGTCACTGTTCAGACTCACCACTTGTAGCAGCCTGGTGCTCAGTGTTTGTGTGTGTGTGTGTGTGTGTGTGTGTGTGTGTGTGTGTGTGTGTGTGTGTGTGTGTGTGTGTGTGTGTGTGTGTGTGTGTGTGTGTGGTGTGCAGAAGGAGAAGGGTGTGTGGAGTGGGGTGGGGGACTGCACTGAGGAGCGTGACAGTAATGCCGCGTGGCAGACACAACTATTTCACAGGGGCTTAGTAGGGCTGTCGGATGATGTAGTCTGTCATCGCTACACAGATCCAATCTGAACTCTGCACAACTTTCCAATATTCCCTTGGATTATGTCTGAAGATACCACTGAGCATCCTGAAGACAAGAGCGACACAGAGACAGAGTGAGAGAGAGAGAGAAAGGAGGAGAGAGAGGAAAAGAGAGGGATGAGTGTGTATGCATGAAAGAGAGAGAGAGAGAGTAATCCTGAGAGAAGTGCAGTACTCATGGTACTCCAGTGTCTTATGGGTGGAGAGGAGAGTGCAGAGTCACAGTGGAGCAGCATTCACAATGAACACATGCGCCTCTTTCTCTCTGTCTTTCTCTCTTTCTCTCTTTCTTTCTTTCTCTCCTCTCGCCTTTCATACTCTCTATCACAAATATCCAGTTGTGAACTCCCCAGGTTTCCTTAAATGTTTGACAAAAGATTTTAACAAAATCTGTCAAAAAAGGGGGGAACAACAACAACAACAACAACAACAACAAAAAAGCTGCTTTTAAAACGTTGAAAGTAGAGTACAAACAAATAATTGCAGCAACAGTGGCGGAAGTTTTGCAGGGAGATGCATCCCCCCCTGGTGATTATTCCGCTTGTCAGGGAGGGATGTGCGGGCCGCGGAGATCTAGAAGGAGGACAGTAACATTCTGTTCTGCCGAGAGGCTCCCTGCTCAAACAGCACATCACTCCACAGCCCATTTGACGTGCTGATCATCCATGCTAGAAAAAGTGATTAAAATATATCAGCACACCTCTTTTCAGCAATGCAGCTGCTCGGAAAATGCAAGTCTTAAAGGATAACATCAGAGTCTGACTAGTGTGTGTGTGTGTGTGTGTGTGTGTGTGTGTGTGTGTGTGTGTGTGTGTGTGTGTGTGTGTGTGTGCGTGCGTGCGTGCGTGCGTGCGTGCGTCGCGTGCGTCGCGTCGCGTGCGTCGCGCGTCGCGTCGCGTCGCGTGCGTCGCGTCGCGTCGCGGCGTCGCGTCGTGCGTGTGTGTGCGTGCGTGTGTGTGTCTTGTGGCGTAATGCGTGTGTGTGTATGTGTGTGTGTGTGTGTGTGTGTGTGTGTGTGTGTGTGTGTGTGTGTGTCTGCACATGCCCATTGTATTTGGGAGGCATCTGCCGTGCCTTAAAATGTTGCACATTATTTCGCATAACTCAAGCCTCAGTGGCGATAAACACACAGGTTATGAGGCACTTCCCTTTGTCTCTCTCTCTCTTTCACTCTCTCTCTCTCACTCTCTCTCTCACTCTCACTCTCTCTCTCCCTTCATTATCTGCACAATGATTCCCGCGGCCTTGAATGTTACTTTGCATTCTTCTTCTAAGCTTCAAAATAAATGAGCCATTCTTTTCCTTTGGCTAATCTCGCCATGCTATCTCTGTCGTGCATTGCGTTTTTGGGATATTTGGGATGGAATAGCTGGCGTCCCATTGAACTCCTCTATCACAGAGGTGATTAGATATCAGCCTCGGTGGAACTTGCTGAGCCTTGTGGCAGCGTGTGATCATATTTGTTCTCCAGGAGTGTGTCCACTCTGACCAGGCCTTCCTCCCCAGAGGCCTGTGTTTATGAGCGTGTCATGTGGCAGGATCCTGCATATGCTCCGGGGCTATTAGCAGGACCCAGCGCAGGGCTGCTCCTCCATCCCTCAGAGTGATAAAGCATATATCTACCTCTCCCAGGCCAAGACCTCTCTCCCACACGCGTGCCTTCCTGTAATGATATTATAGTAGTTCAGTTCAAAAAGAGTGAGTGAGGGAGCGAGTGTGAGCGAGAGAGAGAGAGAGAGAGAGTGAAGAAGAGGAGAGAGGGAGAGGGAGATATGAGACGGAGATTACCATTTGTAAGATAAACCCATTCCATCCTTGCCCCAGTTTAAATTACACTCTGTTTTTCTTTTTTGATTTCCATTTTGCGCATAATGCTCTCTCTCAGCATGTTTTAAGTTATATTATTAGCGTTTCTCAAGAGATTTTTCCCTTGCTGCCTTCTCTCTCTCTCTCTCTCTCTCTCTCTCTCTCTCTCTCTCTCTCTCTCTCCCTCTCTCTCTCTCACTCACTCTCTCACTCTCTTTCACACACACACTCTCTCTTACTCTCCCTTTTTTCCATGGGATTGTGGGCTCTAGATGCATTAGCCTCCCGTAATTGGTGAATGATCATGGGATGGCGTGTGGATGGGGAGGGGAACTTGCGACAGACCGGGCAGCACTAGGCACTCAGTAATGGCACCATGGAGTCATTAGCCAAGCTTACAGGGGAGAGGGGAAGATGGCCGCGCACACAGACGCTCCGCAACTCAAAGAGCAGCTGAGCCAGAGACGCGCCACATCTGGGCCGGAGCCGATCTCCCAAGTCAGGTGCTCCCCGGGGAAAGGCCCCACGCAGAACGGTCAGTAGATGTTTTCTCCCCCACGTGCTAAACGAGGGAAAAAACCAAAACGCCTCGGCCGTCGTCGCACAAAGGGCTATCACCAAATTATTCAAGAGCAGCCATGGAGCCAAGCCAGCGTCTGGTGGGAGGGGGGGGGGGGCGAGTGAGAGAGAGGGAAGGAAGGAGGGATGGAGAGAGGGAGAGAGAGAAATCTGTGTATTGTGATTTGCCATTTATAATTGGCCTCCGATGTGAAATGGTCGCCAGCCAAACTTTTTTAAAAGGCAATCTGTGGCTGTGTTGGGGCCGATGCATCGCTAATGACAGATCGCCACTCCGCCCTGGGAGCAGGATGGAGCCTCGTGTAAAGGGAGAGCACACAAATATGTTTATCTACACAGAGGCCTGTTTGCATAACTCAAATGGCATTGAGCATTGATTTTTTCCCCCTTCCTACACATAAATGGCAAAATGTGATTGAAATATAAATGTAAATGCAGCCTAATCTCAGGGACAACCTTTTTGAGGAAAAAAAAGAAAAGAAAAACACATATTTTTCTCCCTCTGAGCTATATGAAGTAAGATTATATGTATTGTAATTAGCCAGTAGTCTGACTCGCCCAGAGAGAAAACAGAGTGGCTAAGCACTGTGTGATGCTGGGGGCTGTATTTTCGAGTAGTTCTCGTGGAGGGCGTAGCCAGGTATTTGGACACTGTCTGTCATGTCGTCTGGGATTGCTTCATCGTCTCTCTCTAGTAGGGGTTTTGGGGTATGAAATGACAGGGGTCATGTCTGATAGCTGTGTTGGCACTGAGGCATAGCAGACCTTTTCTCCCGAGGGGGGGGAGGAGGAGGAGGAGGGTTGTGGGGGGAGGGGGCGTCTGTATTGTGAGCTCAACAAAAGATAGTATTTGATAAAGCCCCCCCACCCTGCTCAAAAGCCCCCATAAATAATGAAAAGTTAATGAAGAGGTAACTTAATGATGTAATGAATATGGCAGAGCAAGGTCAAAGACAGCTGGCCTGGGTTTGGTGGGCTCTATAATAAAGCCCGGAGACCAAACTCATTATCGTTTGTGTGTGTGTGTGTGTGTGGGGGTTGGTGTGTGTGTTTGTGTGTCTTTCTCTATCTCTCACTGTGTGTGTGTGTGTGTGTGTTTATGTTATAAAACGAACACCTTTGGCAAACTAATATCTGTTTACTTCTGAGTGTATACATGTACTATGCTCTAATATTCATGTGTGCCCATGTAGGTATACGTGGACATGTGCTGCATGCACACACACACAGTCTGTCATATTTTGATGTCCTGCATGTTTGGCTGGGCCATAGCAGATCTGGATGTGGTGTTAGGCTGGTGATTAAAAATTGAAAGGGTTTGAATGATACTGGTGAGAGTGGGTCGGAGCCAGGTACCATCGATCCTGCACTCTGGAGCATTGCACTGCAGACTTGGACAAATGGCACGGATTCCTGTGTACTTCATGTGCTTTAGTCAATTAAGTCTCAAGTTCATTTTCTATCTATCTATCTATCTATCTATCTATCTATCTATCTATCTATCTATCTATCTTTCAATCTTCTATCTGTCTGTCTGTCTATCTATCTATCTATCTATCTGTCTATCTGTCTAATCTGTCTATCTGTCCGTCTGTCTGTTTCGGGATAATTTTTATGGCGTCCTGCACTCTTTTCACAATTTAACATCTAGACGTCTTAGTATAGCATTCCTGTCTGAGTCGGTATGCCTTGCCCTCAGCTCAATGAACCATAAGTAAGCCTGTAGTTTTCTGGTCCAGCGTCAGTGGTTCCAGTTTCAACAGAGCGGATTTGGTCCGAGAAGTGCTTAGTCAACGTCGGGCAGGTGGGTCCTTCGATCTGTTTCTCCTGGCCTGACGCTGGGCTGTACAAGCACTGTTGTTCCTGACCCTGACTACCATGCTTCAGATGACTGGGGAAACATGGCCAAGGGTGGAGGGAGGGGCCGTGTCTGGGAGCAGGAACCAGTGCAGCGGAGTACATCTGGGAGACTTCCATTACTTCCAGTGATTGCTGCCATCAATGTGCATTTTTTCACTTTTCATATCTGCTCCAACTGCCTAGCGGGAATCGTCATAAATGGGGATTGTAATATGACAGACACACACACACACACACACACACACACACACACACAGAGAGAGTTTCGGCACTTGCTGTGGTGGATCCCCCAGATTCTTTCCTAGGCCACCCCACAGAGCTGCTCCCCAGCCTGGGCGGGATAAGGCCTGATTTGTGGCTCGTCTGCAGATGTGTTGCTCTCTGCGATGTTTTAATGTGACAACGGAGACTGGGGGTCTGTCTGTCTGCGCTGGTGTTTTATTGAGGGATGGCGTTGTCTGCGTCCCCGTCTCACCACGGCTCCCTTTACAAGCGCCGGGTCAGCCGACTCGGTCCACCGCACCGCTCCAGCGAGGGTCAAGTCTTAAATCAGTCCTAGCCAGTGCTGCTGTCACGGCTTAAAAACGCCAGCTCTTTTTTTCCACCACTTCAATTTGAGGCAGATCCTTCCACTCAATAAATGTTTTTTTTCCCCTTCTTTTTGTGTAAGTGGTTCACGTGTTAGAATGCGTCGCAGCAGCATGTTGCCGACGCACGTCATCCGTCTGCAGAGGAGAGGGTCTTTGAAAGAGATGTGGGCACTGTTGCAAAAAAAAGTGTCCAAGAGCTAGCCAAGGCTAAGAGACACATGTGAAGTGGCGGCAGCCAACTGAAAAGGACAGGCGTGGAGCGCGTGGAGTAGCAGTGGGCGGGGGAGGGAGCGAGAGAGCGAGCGGGTAAACGCGGTGAGCCCTGGGTGGCTGTCGCGGTAGTGGAGTCGGTGGGGTGGAGTCGGGTGTGGGGGGGTGACTTTAAAGTGAAATCATTTCCTTTGCTTAATCAAAAGATGACAGGCCGGAGCCTCAGAAGTCCCATCTGTGCAACACAGCGGAGCTGCGCGCCCTTCAGAGGGGCTGAGATGCAGGGCCGATATCACCGCGCCGAGGTTATCGCTTAGGACGGGGCCTCTCCCATGGGCAGAGTGCTGCGTTTCAGGAAAAGGGTGTTTGGAGTGTTTCCCCATAACCAAAGGATGAAAAGATGAATAATGGAACATGCCAGAGCCAGAGTCTTCTTTTCTCTTTTTTTGCCCCATGCCTTTTTTTTTACTTTGTTCCCTTACACTGCGGCATTGGCTCCGATTTCAAGGAACAGAGTTATAGTCAGTTTGATTGACAGGTAAAGTAGAAAATCCTTTCAGACATTTGCCATATGTCGAAATCATGGTGCTTCTCCAGATTGGCCCATTCACTTTCATATTCAGCCCATTGAAGAATATGGTCCCTTATCCCTCCTTCTTCAGCCTAAAGAATAGCATCACAAAACCCCTGTTTGTGGCTGGGGTGGCATGCGAACTGTTCTCCTTTACCTGCCTCATGTGCTGTGATGTGATGTGATCCCCCCTGCTGACACCTGTGCAGCACTGACACTCCGCACCTACAGCACAATTTATGGCTGGGCGTGTGGGGCATCACTCAGTGAAGAGCACCGTTAGCAGACATCTGCTCTCCCATCTGATCAGGCCCGGTGTCTCGTCTCGGCGGCCGTAACTCACGTGCACCCTGAACCCTCCCCTGCAACCATAGAAACCGGTCCACATCACCCCCACCTTCCCTGACTGTACACGCTGATTGAGACAGCTTGTAGCCATGCTGTGTGTGTGTATGTGTGTGTGTGTGAGAGAGAGAGAGGCATAGAGATAGAGAGAAAGAGGGAGGGAGAGTGTGTGTGTGTGTGTGTGTGTGTGAGTGTGTGTATGTGTGTATGCATGCCTGCCTGATGCCTGTATATGTGTGAGGTCATCTATCGGTTCCTTGTGTAATGGAACAGTTCAATACTAACACCACTAATAAGGCGATAACACTCTGGCCTGGTTTTAGCTTTTGACCACAGTAATGAAATGTAAACATTTTATCTTAAGGCCCCACTCACGCTAGCACACTGATTCTATTACTAAATACTGTGAACACACACACATTGACTCCATGAGGAGGAAAAAAAGAGAAGGCCCCAAGCAACGAAAATTAAACAACTGCACTCATTCGGGCATAAATAGTTTAATCTGCAGCACCATAAATCACGCATTGAACATACATTTGGTCCGAGCCAGGCCTTCAGGTTCACACCCGGACTCTGTAAACATGTTTTGAGCCGATCCCTCGCGGTGATTCATCCAAAGAAACTGCCGTAATCAAAAACAATAACCATTCAAAGCGTAAACTTTTCAAAACGTCCCCAAGAAGTATGAAATAATAATCTGTGTGTGGGCTCGTGAGGGCTGAGAATGCAAACATTTCACAATAAAGTTGTTTAAATAAAGGCCCTGGCATCGATGGCGGAGAGATAGGACATGCTGCGTTAATTACACACGCTCATAAAAATAAACCACTAGTATAAAATATTACTCTCCATACATCAGGATTTAACCTATAAAACTGCAGCGAGGTGTGCTCCTCAGATGTGAGAGAGATGTATTGTTTGGAGAAAAAACACAACAAGCCCGGAGAGAAAGAGAAAGAGAGAGAGAGAGGGAGAGAGAGAAAAAAGATGAAGATGAAAAAAGAAAGAGACTGTACAATCAACAAAGAGTGCAGTGTTTACTCTGAATTTAAAGACTTTCAAATTCTTCCAGCGCCATTGTGTGGCATTAACGGAGGGAAAACAGGCTGGCTAAGCGAGCCGTTTATTATTCTTAAACTGTGTGAAAAGTAATATGCTTTAAAGGCCTCGGCGAATATATGGCCTGGACTTGAGTGGGCCCACATATACGGTCTTAAGTGAGTAAAGTTACATAGAGGAGATGGAGAGAAAATGGATTATTTTTCCTCAAGCGCGGACTTAAGTTTTCACTGCTGGGTGGCCCATTCCACTTTAGCCATGTTAACATAAGAATAGAGGGCAAGGAGGGGGCTGGCTGGAGGGAGGGGGGGGGGGGGTTAACTGGTTTAAATTATTCTCCGCCTCGGCAGCAGCATAGCAGGGGCTGTTGTTATCCACATAGAACATCAGATGTTCACTTTCTCCGGCGCACTGGCTCCCCTCTACCCCTCTAGCCCCCACTCCCTCATGCCTTTCCTTTCCTTGTTTTCTCTCGTCGCTCTGCTCTGCTCTATAAGAGTGTTGCGGGGAGCAGCCCCCCCACACACTGATGGGTGGCATTGTTTACCAGTGAGCTGGCCAGAGCTGGCACCTCCTGATACTCCAGGGGCAGGAGTGGTTGTTGCGGCGGGCAGCTGGCTCACAGCGACGGCTATACGCACTGTCAGAACAGGAGAGAGGTCTGAGCAGGTCTCTCTCTCTCTCTCTCTCTCTCTCTCTCTCTCTCTCTCTCTCTCTTCCCCTCCCAAAATGCTCAACACGGTCTGCCATTCCTAATCACAAGCCCCTGAGCCCTGTGGTAGCTCACAGCTAAAAGGAGCAGATCTGTAGGTGCTGCAGCAGCACAGAGGCAAGAGAGGCACACAAACCTTAAGCCGGGGTGGAGGCATGCAGTTATGAATAAATGTTTGTATACATTTTTTTTTGTATATCTTGGAGTGCACGGATGGCGGATGAACTGTGCTTAAAGACATCTGGATGCGATGAAATACCATTTGTCTAAACAAAATAGGAGCCCCTTCTCTCGCAAGCTGGAAAGCCACCCAAAGCGTGTGCAGCTCTTTACTACATGCTTGTGCAATGTTTTCAATGGGGCCATATTGACAAATATTTCATTGCAACAGCTTTCAGGGGTTCCAAAATGTGATAGTTTTTCCATAGTTGTTTCAGCTTGGGTAAACATGAATAGCAGTAAAAGCTCAGTGCAGGATGAAAAAGACACACGTTTTTTACTGCATTGGGGTAGAACAGACTCCAAAAAAGGACATA
>NC_063202.1:26873836-26893836 GCF_017589495.1 Alosa alosa
TGACAGGCGTAAACAGCGCAGTGTGGTTCGGTGCGTTGCGGTGCGGTGTGGTGTGGTGCGGTGCACTGCACTGGTGGCAGGGGTTTGTTTCGGAGAGAGAGAAGCTGAGATGCGGCGCGTGGCCAGACAGTGCGAGTGGAAATCCCAGCTCGCGCAGTGATTAATTACTAATGCCCCTCCAGAACATCTCCCTATCCCTCACCATCTAATCGTGCTGAAATCTAAGACATGCCCTCGGTGCCTGCCTACGCTGGCCACCTCTATCCCCCTCTCTCTCCATTCCTCCCTCCTTCCCTCTCTCCTGTCCTTCACTCCAGCCTGTTGTCCCTTGGCCTCCTGCCGCCTCCCTCTCTCTCTTCCTCTCTCTCTCTTCCCTCTCTCTCTTGCTCTGTTCTTTTTCTATACATCTCTTCATCTATCTCTTCCTTCCCTTCGATGTTAATCTTCTCCTCTCCCAGTTCCCCTTACACTCCTTATCTCGCTTTCAGTCTCCTGTGCACTTACTCTCTCACTCCCCCTCCTTCAGTCTATATCATCTTCTTCTCTTCTCTCCTCCTCTGCCTCTCGCTCTAGACATTCTCCCTCTCACTCCGTCTGCATATACATACACTGTCATTACCTGAGGGAATACTTTGCAATAGCGTGTTTAACACCACAGCCCTGCAGTCACAACTCCTAACATCAGCCTTAAAGGCACATAGTGGTTAGGCTCATGTAAGTATGTTATACATGAGACTTGAGCGTTCGAGAGGAGGGGGGAGATTTCATTTGAACACTTATAGCTATTATGGGATCACTAAAATCGCACAGCAAGGATCATTTCCTGAGATATCTCTGACTACAAAGAAACATGGAAATCAAAGTGCTCTCTTACCATTTAAAAGGGGGAAAAAAAGGGGCTCCTTTAAAGTGACAACAGCAACAGCTATTCGCTTCATTTTGCGGGCTGTAAAGACTTCTCAGAGCTAAAGCTATGCGCTAGTCTTGACAGGTAGCTGCATGCGAGGAGACAAGAGCAATCTCTCCAGAGAATCACGCTGATATAGAGGCCGTCACAAAGTTACACACACTAACAACATGTTTTACACAAGCAGCACACCAGGAGAAGAAACATGGTGTCCAACACCCGCTCTTCTCCTCTACATGTTTTACTGTAAGCTAAGCTACTCTAGTTTAATATTTTTACAATTCCACGGTGGCTTTAACATGTGGATAGCTTATCAGGAAAATATATTTTCTGAAAGGGAAATAAATTGCTCTTCAAGGCTCTGTAGTCAAATATTTTGGGACTAAATGTTCATTCTCAGTGTTAGAGGAAACACTGGACCACACTATATACACATTGGCAGATTTGCTCTTGAACTCCAGAGCCTACGCATGCAGAAGAGTCTTCTTTCCCCTTGGTTTGGGTGGGGGAGGCATAAGGGGGTGGTGGTGGTAACATGGGCGCAGTTTCCCCCTGTGGCGTGAGGGCTTAAGTGTCAGAGTCGATGTGCCTTTGAGGCCATATCCCAGCAGATTAGCGTCTCTCCTTATCATTCAAATCAAGCCTCCGCTCCCTTTGAAAAACATATTGTACACATCGGCGCTCCCCCTCCCCCTCCCTTACCCCCCCCCCACCCTTCCCTCCCTCCCTCCCCTTTCCGTTGTCCGTGATGACAATCAGTGGCTGAGATGAGTGTCTCTAAGGAACTTCCCAGAGCCGCTGACAGACAGACAGCAGCACTTGTGGCAGGGTCCTGTAGTACACAAGCACAACACGTCTGTACATTTATCCATCCATCCAGGGGAGAGAGAGACAGAGAGAGAGAGAGAGAGAGAACAGTGGAGGGAGGGAGAGAGTGAGAGAGACAGAGAGAGAGAGAAAACGAGAGCAGCTCAAGGGATGGGGTGGGGGTGTCCAACCTAATCCGTCTCCCACATCATCCTCCTCATGTGATAGCAGGAGGGTAATTGATATATGGGCCCAGCCATCCCTTCCTCTTGCTGTGTTAAGGTCGACTTATCTACATTTCACCCCTGATTTCTCCACTCCTATTATATTTCCCCCTAGATATTGACTGACTGCCGTGGATTCTCGCTGTGGAAATAAGAATTTTGGAGGAGAGTGAGGGAGAGAGAGAAAAAGAGAGAGAGAAACGATTGAGGGGGGGAAAAAAAGAAAAGTGCCTTTATTCCAGTGCCTAACCCTTGCCTGTTATCAAAGTAACTTCCAGCTTATTAGCGACAAAGGGGCTTTTTCTCCGTGGCCCCCCTCCCCCGCCCTTCCTCCTTTGTGCGGCCATGTACGCCAGCTCTTCCTGAATTAAACTGCTGGCTTCCTGTTCTTTTATATGCATGGCCACATCTGGGGGAGCTTGCTCACAGCCCCGCTGCTTAATAACAATCACCTCTCCTTTCAGTCGCCCCTGATTGTTTCTAATTCACTCTGACAGATAGTGCCTGACAAGCCGCCCGCGCCTCCCTCCCTCCGTGACCCCGGCTCACTCACCGCACTTATACCGCCTGTCATTTTTAATATTTGATTTCGGTTTTAAGTTATGTGTTTTACCCAGATGATGAAATCAGTGTTTAACGGAACACAAAATGGATCTCTCACTCTCCTCTCCCTTTCTCTCTCTTTCTCACCCCACTCACCTCACCTCATCCACTTCTTTCTTTTCCTCTCCTGCAACCCCCCCCACACACAGCCCACCCCACCACTACCCCCACCGCCTTTTTCTTCCTCCCCTCCCTGCCTCTGTTCATCCAGACAATAAAAGTGCACAGAGTGTAATCAGGAATGGAAAAAAAGAGACATAATGAAATGTGCATTGCATGGGAGCACAGGGGAATAACATGTTTGTATGTCACCCAATGTCATTGCCTCATAGGCTCGCCACTCATTTGGGGGTGATTTATTCAGGCTCATGCTGTCAGTGCTGGCTTTTATAGACAAGGTGTCTGGAACCCAAACGAGCTTATAACTTTGACCAGCCCAGATAAATCACCAAAGCGCGCCGAGATGATTCTGTTTGTACACTGTATGAAGCCCTGGTCTCCACTGACCACCGGGGGAAAAAAGGTCCTGTTTTCTGCCATGTCCTTAGGCACTCACATTTGTTTGTCCCTGCTCACGATCGATCCCCATTAAAGGTGTATAGACATGCACAATATGTATATCAAGTATAGGCCCTTTGCTGGGCCAGGGGAGGACTGAATAGACGCATCGACAGGTAGATGGATGGCATTTTGCGAGGAAAATCCATTTGGTGCCTTCAATAAAAACACGATCTATATCTAAATGAAAATACACAGTTTAGGCAAATCAATTTGGCAATATGCTCTTAAGTTCTGTGTGATTAAATTCTGTATGAAATGGGCTGTTTGGAAAGAGACAAATATCCGTGGCAGAGAGAAATCAAAATACCAAAGATCAAATTGAAATAGTCCATTAAGACCCAGGCCCATGTGGGTAAACATGGGATTTCAGGTTTGACCTCTCCTTTTCCTTGAATCAACTTACCCTGCAAATCAAATACCTTCATTCTGATCTCTGATCGCACTTTAACAGCCTCCACTTAACTCTTAATTATACTTGTTTACAAAACACTTATTGTTATATGCTTTGTTCTGACCTCTAAAGCACTTTAGCCACTGCAACCACAGCAATGGCCTTAACATATTATTTATCAAACACAGCAACTACTTCAACGCTTCTAGTATCATCTTCATAGTAAGGAATATGAGAAATGAAACCTCTTAGTCCCTTGGACTCTGAACCTCTGAATTGAGCTCTACCTACTAATCACACGCTCTTTATCAGCACCAACCATTATCTGGTCCCTCCCGTGTGTCTGTTCCTCGTCTGTAGTAGGGAAACAAACCGAAAACCAGCCACTGAAAAGACATCACATCATTCCGGGACGCGACAGTGCCTAGGGCACACCCAAGTCCAATATATATCTTTTTTTTTTGAATGACAAAAACAGAACTAATTGGAGTACCACTGCATGTTTTTACTAAAGGCACAATTTAATTACATTTGAACTGGGAACGAGTATTTTGGGAATGTGGTATGTTCGCTCAAACAAATGGAGCGAACGAAAAGCAATATTTGTTTTGCTTTGATTAGCAAATCGGCAGGGTAATTTGTTAAGAGACGGACAGAAAATCTCTGTTCAGCCCCCACCCTCTCCACCACCCACATGCACACACACACACACACACACACAGCTTCTCATTCCCCCCACCCATTCTGAGGTCCCTAGTGTACACAGACGGACTCCTCAAAGCATTTGTACCTCGCCTTAAATGTTAATGAACTTTGGCCTCGGGCTCTGTGAGTTTGGACTGCCTTGCCGAGCCCCTAACCTCCCTGTCCTTTAGTGGCACTGTTGATAAATACTTTATTAATAACTTTTTAAATAATGTAAAGAGTATTGTTGTCTCCAAGCTTGTATTAATAAACATGAATGAATTTATTTGTCTTTAACAAAGCATGATTAATGCACATTAGAACAGTGTACTGCTCATTCTACCCAATCTCCCACCCCTCCCCACCCCAAAAAAGACCCATCAGCATTAAATATTTATGGCATAATATTAATGGTTTTGTAAAGAAAATAACAAGTTATTAATCCTCTGATTAACAACTGATTAACCTTTTTATTAAACACGTGATCCGTGCATCGTCGATTCAGGATATGTCGCCGGAGTGTGCTGCAGAATAATTATTTTTGTGTCTTTTTTAATTGCAAAATTCACACGGCTGAACTGTTTTTTGCGTATGCTTGCACACACACAGGCACGCTTGCTCGCCCTCCCTCCCCTCATACACCACTGCAAACACAATGTCAGATTTGTAGCTCCAGCAAAGAAATGCAGAACATCTAAAAAAATTTCTATCGCGTTAAACAAAACAGACTAAATTTAGTCGCAGATTTTTGAAGACAATGGGGTTTAATTCACATATCCGTTTATTCCACTGTTATTGGCATGGTGTGGGAAAGTGGGAGAGAAAGCACAAAGCTGAAGGACAAACGATTCCGCTCGCTTTTTTTGTCTTTGCTCATCTCTGTGCTATTGTGTGTATTTTTAGTTCTTGTCTGAGTCTATTCAAACACAATTATGCTTATGTTACACATTTGCCAAGAGTTGACTTCAGCTTACAGACAGAAACGCTTTGTGATCCTCGGTCAGGTGCTCTCACACACTGAAAACCATATGTTCAATCAGATTTTGCAGCCAGCCATAGATTAACATTCTCCAGCACTTTAATTATGCTTGTGATATGGGATATTATGTATGTACATTTATTTATTTATTTATTTATTTATGTATGTCATAGTTGGATGGCTTTCTTATAGTTTAAGGGAAATACAGCTGTGTAGAGCTAATCATGTAAAAAGACTTCACAGGCTAATCTAATTGAGAGAATGGAGAGATGAAAAACTACTGGAATGACACAAGTTAAACAACATATTACTTTTACTTCCATTCAAGGACATTCTGATCACAGTGCTAACTTGTATCTCAACAGGATGGACAGAAACTTAGGTCGCCGTCGCAACCCATGACACTTTCTTTAAAATTCTCATTCATATCTTTGTTTGAGCTGCATTTTTCAAACTCCCAGGCCCTGCTCTCCTCTGAGCTGCTTTCCTTTAGTGAATCGAATTCATCAAAGCCCAGCATGTTGTGAAAGACACCAACAATAGAGCTCTTTGTGTGAAGATGTGTGAGTGGATAAGCATGTTGGGGACACTTGTTGTGTTTTATGGCCTCTCTTATGATGGATGGGTCCGTGTTCGCTAGGGTGTCTTTGTTCAAGTACGCTTTTTTTATTATTAAACCCAATGGCTGAATTCACCTTCAGTGACTTTCTCTTAAACACCCCCCACCTTCTCTCTCTCTCATTCTCTCTCTTTCTCTTTCTCTCTCGATTTCTTTGGCCTCTCCTGCTTTCTTTCTCTCCTCTTTTTACTTAATCTTTCTCTCTCAATCATCCTGTTTCTTTTGCACTTTCTTTGCCCACTCTGTGCTTTTCTTTCCCACCAACCATATTTGCATTGTAACATCCTGTCTTTGCTCTCTCTCTCTTTCTCTCTTTCTCTCTCTACTTATGTCTTTTTATCCTTTCTCTTTCCCTCCCTCTTTCTTTCTCTTTTTCTCTGCTAACACAAACTGGCCGCCCTGGGATTCCTCACAGTCAGTCACACACCCCTCCAAAAAACAATTATCTTTGCACTTGCTTTTAGTGCTGTTTGTCCTAATTACAGATCATTTTCACTGTCACATTTCTAGTCTTATTGCAGTTTTGCCCTGAATGTTGATCCTATTGAGGTTCAACCTTATTTTACTCGCTGGAACACCCCTAAGACCTGGATTCATCACATATTCCCCCGTGTGTCTCTCTCTCTCTCTTTTCAAATTTGATTTTCCTTTCCTCTTTCCTCCTTTTTTTAAAAAGATATCATTTTTGTAGTATTATCCAGCTGAATTAGACTCCGGTCCCAAAATACACAGAAGGACGTACTATATGCTTTGTCCCAATTTCGCTGTTGTGGCGCAGGTTTATCTTGTGTTTTTTTTTCTGTTTTGCTGAGGTGTGTAGCCCTGGTAGGACTCGCTAACATTGGTGCCACTGGGGACCGGCATGATATTTATAGTGCTGCTACAGAGGTGGACTTCATTTTAATTAAAAACCAAGTAAAGGTGGTTAATTCCTTTCTTTTCTTCCTTCTCTGCAATCGCTGTCTTCTGCTTACTCTCTTTTTTAATGGTGGGTCAAATGCAGCATGTGCTTCCATACACACATAAGCAGACACACACACACACACACACACACACACACACACACACACACACACACACACACACACATACAAACGCACACTTGCTCTTAAGCCTCTTAGAGATCCGATTCACTGTGCAGACACAACATGCGCTGGAGTTGCAAGGAGAGGTTTAGACATGGTGGAGGGCTTTTTTCAATTAGAGGCGGATCGCGTGGGGCCGATAGCATCGCTGCACGGCGGGCCGGGTCAGTGGCGGCCTATGGGATTAGAGTCATGCCGCGGTCCCGCCACAGCGCCGAGCCACAAACCGGCAAAGCAGCCGCAGTCGCAGCAGTCCCCCGTCCCATGTCAAAGTGCCCCACACAGAGGGGACAGGGAAGAGAAGGGGGGCCTTACGGCCCATGCGCTTTCCACACACAGTCTCGTTATCAGCAGTGGAGAAAACCAACACGCCCCAATGTCATCAAACACACACACACACACACACACACACACACACACATACACACACACACACACACACACACACACACACATACTGTACACACACACACACACACACACACACACACACACACACACACATACTGTACACACACACACATACACACACACACAAACACCCCACTTCACTCAACAGGGACTGGGGGGGTGGTCACTTGAAACTCACAATAATGTGAGTTAGTAGTGAGTGTGTGTTATGGCTAATGTGTGCATGTTGGGCTCTGAGAGAGCCCAGGTGGCTGAGGGTCCTGTAGAGAACAGAGGAGTGGATGTGACCACTGCGTGACCCACTCGAGCGGACACACACAGGCTGATGTCATATGTAAACAGGGGGAGCAGGGGAAGTGGACCGGCCCTTTAAAGTCCAAAAAATGTGTATTTGAGACTGATGGCTTTCTCATGACCTCATCGAACGCATATAAGACACACAGAATTGCAGAATTTCTAGTTACCTGAGTATTACTCTCTGCAGAGATGAAGTGAAGACACTCTTTATGTTTCTTTTTTGTTCTCTTTCACGCTTAGCTATTTCTCCCCACTTCACATTTCTGTCATTTTCTTGCTGGCTCCTTCTCCCGGTCTTTTCTCCTGCGCCCTCTCCTCTCTCTGTCTTTTGTTGAACTTCTCTACCTATAAGGAGGACTGAAGTACCCTTGAGGAAACACACACACACACACACACACAATACACACACACACAATACATACACACACAATACACATACACACACACTCACACCCACCCACACACACACACACACACACACACACACACACACACACATACACAGAGAAAGAGAGAGAGAGATACAGAAACACACACACACACACACACACACACACACACACACACACACACACACACACACACACACACACACACACACACACACACAGAATCACAGATGTTCTCTTATCTGGCTGTGGTGATGAGAGCAGCGATCTTGTTTCTTCTTTAGTGGCTTGTTGTTGCCCGACTCTCAATGCCAGTTGGTGGCCCTGTGTTGCTCAAAGAGTGCATTATTCTATTTTAAAAACACATGCATGCACACACACACACACACACACACACACACACACACACACACACACACACACACACACTCACACACACACACACAAAACAGACACAGTACATATTCAAGAGAGAGAAGGCCTCAGTCTTTCAGATCACACCTAAGTAAAGACTCTCCATAGGCATCTCCTCTGTGCCTTCTGCTCCCAGTCAACTTGTCACCGCCGCAGATTTGATCGAGACAGAAGAAACATACCTGTGTGTGTGTGTGTGTGTGTGTGTGTGTTTGTGTCTATTAGTGAGAGTTTGTCTCTGCCTTTGTTTCTAACAGGCTGCTCTTCATCAGTGGGGAGTGCATGGTGACAGCCTCTGATAGGTACTTTGTTGGTATAGTCCCCTGCTCCTCCTTAATGAGCCATTACAGTGTGTGTGTGTGTGAGAGAGAGAGAGAGAGAGAGAGAGAGAGAGAGTGATTGAATGTGTGCACACACACACACACACACACACACACACACACACACACACACACAGACTTTGTCTCCAATCTTGTTTGTTTGTTTGCAGACTTTTCCTCCACTAGTATCTCTCTCTCTCTCTCTCTCTCTCTCTCTCTCTCCATGGCATAAGTTGCGTGTGAGGGGCGATGTTCTGCAGGCAGGCGCTGAAGTTTGAAGCTGGAAACTGCCCCCCACCCCACCCCCTCAAAATCAAAGCGCCGCTCGCTCGCTCACTCACTCACTTGCGAGCGCTAGCACCACATCAGTCCTCCTCCGCCTCCGCCTCCCCGCTGCCTGGAGCTCGATGCCTTCCTCCGCAGCGGGAGCAAGGCAGGCCGTTGGAAGGGGGGGGGGAGTGGAGGTGGTTGGGAAGGGGTAGGGGGGTGGGGTGGGGAGGGGGAGAAGCAGACTGTGACACGCACCTGTCAGCAGGTACTCAAAATAATTGGTAAATGACTACAGCGGGACGGCGACGTCTCTCTCTTCTCCGGCGTTTGATGAATATTTGAAGTCGCCAGGCAGCCGATGAGCGCAGTGCGGTGAGCCCCGGCTATCACAGGCAGAGAGGAGGAGAAGGAGCCCAGCGCTGAGCAGCATCGAGCCGAGCAGCCCGGCCCATCCCACCTCAGGAGCCAGCGGAGGAGGGAGGGAGACAGGGGGAAAGAGAGCGAGAGAGAGAGAATGAGAGAGACGGGAGGAAAGAGAGCGAGAAAGAGAGAAAGAGACAGACAGGGGAAAGGAGAGCGGAAGAGATAAGGAGAGAGGCAGGTGCAACTTACAGTTTCGAACTCTCAGACGACTCGAACTGAGGCACATTTTACCTATAGGTTCACTCCAGAATCTGTGTACAGATTATAAGTAAAACAAAAGAGCGAAAAGCAAAGAAAGAAAAAAAACACTCATTGGCCAACATGAAATCTATAATGTGCCACTCTACCCCATGTAGACATGATTTGAAACCGTCCTCTTTGTCCCCATCACTGAACTATTCAACTCAAATTAATGTAAGGAAAAAAAACTCTAATAATTTTGAAACAATGCCATGGAAAGTTCACTCAGATAATTAGGCGACGGACAATGTGCTTTAACTTTGGGGAATCTCCGCTCCCTGGCAATTTGACGAGAGCCATTGGGCTCTGTTTGTCTGGTAATGAAAAGTATTCATCTTCATCTTGCTCTTTCGCCAGTCTCCAACTCACTTTACACTATAGTCAATTAAACCCCTCAGGGCCTCTCGGGGCATAAAGGGATATATAACTCTTCTGACATTTTAGCACGCTCGTATTAGGCACACCCAAAGAGCATTTCCACAGAAAAGATCCATTAGCCTGTTTAAAGGGCCCTGTTGCAGTGAGACGGAGAGCAGGCAGACTGCACCTGGAGGGGAGGCAGGGAGGCTGGGGCAGAGGGATTGGGGGGGGGGGACTAGAGTGCTTGTGGTCTTCTAAAAGGGGGTTGATTTAGTGATTTAGAGGGTGGAGGTCGAAGCGCAGGGGCGCTTCCTCAGGAGGCTGCAGCCGAACACAGAAAGCAGCGTAGTGAATATGAGGCTGAAGGGACACCGGCATTAAGCAGTGTGGAGCAGGAGCACGAGCCAGTCTTGCCAAGCTCAGCTGTTCTAGCCACTTTTGGGG
The DNA here is from genome assembly GCF_017589495.1 of Alosa alosa. Lineage (NCBI taxonomy): Eukaryota > Metazoa > Chordata > Actinopteri > Clupeiformes > Clupeidae > Alosa > Alosa alosa. The sequence continues at coordinate 26,884,265 of NC_063202.1, forward strand.
AGGCGGGAGTTTCCATTTGAAAAAGGTTCCGATCAACAGACGGAACACACCTGACCCATGAGTGAAGATGGAGAAAGTGATGTGTGGTGTGGTGTGGTGTGGTGTGCTAGGATGAGGGCCGGCAGAAGTGGTGCTCGGCCCATCGAGGTGCTCGGCCCATTTCAGCCCGGCTGCCCAGTGAGTGCAGGACTGAGATAGAGGCAGCCAGGTAATGAGCCATGTGGAGCGCATCCTCTCCTCACTCTCCCAACACCCCGCAAGGGCCTGTGTGTGTGTGTGGGTCACACATGGGCTCCACACTAAGCCCGTCACTGGCTTTCTATGGTGTGAAACAGCCCGAAACATATTGTACACTGTGCCTGTGTCTGTGTGTGTGTGTGTGTGTGTGTGTGTGTGTGTGTGTGTGTGTGTGTGTGTGTGTGTGTGTGTGTGTGTGAGAGAGAGTCAATGGACGTACAGTAATAGCTGGGTCACTTCAGACGTCAGCATCCTCTAATAGGTTACCTTTTGCTACCCTGTTGACATAAAATGATACTTTTAGAAGAGCAGCACACGTGAGCGGCTAACCTTGACCTTAAATTCTCCCAGATCTCACTGATTGAGATCTCTTGACTTCATATCGGTGTCTGTGCTGTGGTAGTAAATAGCAGAAAGCAGTGTAGACTGATCTGGCTGTGTTATAAAGCAGCATGCTAATCCACAGAGTGTGTTGCATGCCTCCCTGGGCAGCCAGGTAAATAAACGACACAGTTCCTTTTCAGCAATTCTTATTTCCCTAATCACATTGACAGAAGTCTTTTCTGGAGGTATTCTGCATTGCTTGTATTTAAGACTGATCCAGGTTTGTGTTTTTATGTAGTCATTACTTCCCAGATAGGTCTTTGAGAACGTGTTGAAGAAATGACCCCCTCTCCTACCTCCTTCCCCCCATTTTGATTTATTCATCTCAGCCAAGGATGTATGCAGACACGGAGAAAAATCCCTGGATCTTGAATAGAGTGACGGAGGATCTATAATTCATGAAAGCTAATGCATTGTTTCTGTTGCTTTATATGCCACTGCTTTTCTCCCCCTCGGTCTCTCCCCCACTAGCAGAGTCTCTGGCAAAGGTTGGCAATAATATCGGTATTGAAATGAGAAGTTTGAAAGACGCACCGCTCCCCTTTTTATGTGTGTGTAAACTGATTGGAATCACACATTGGGGGCTTACAGAATGGAGCTCTAAATGTTAAATGGGGGTTGAAGTCTGCCTGAACTAATTTGTAGAGCTTTGCACCATGTTGACATTTAAATGTGATAAGAATAGAAAACTGTATGCCGACCTATTTTGAAGATGCTTTCGGAATACATTCACATCAGCCCTGGCCTATAATTAATAAAAAAAAGACAGTGTTTTTGCCCCCTTTTTATTCCACCAGATTTGATTATAATACAGCCCTTATAAGACACAGGGTGGAGAGAAAAACAGAGTAGGACTAAAATATTAGCGGGGAAGGAATTAGGAGGGAAGTGGATAGCACACACCTGGGTTTGGGAGTGAGATTGCGTTGGCTGGCTGACTGCTGTGCTATCACATTACCGTCATCCAGTCCCGGTGTTTGTGCGAGAGAGTGGAGAGGAGAGGGACCTTGCGAAATCAGCATGCAAATAACGGCACATTGTTAACTTAATCAGATGCAGGAGAGAAAATATGGGAGGGGGGGGAAGGGTTGTGGGTGGAGAGTGAGATGGGGAGGGAGGGAAGATGGGAGGGAGGAAGGGAGAGAGAGAGAGAGAGAGAGAGAGAGAGAGAGAGAGAGAGAGGAGCAGGGAAGGCGAGACGGGAGGGGGTGATGCGGGGTGGGCGCGCAAACAAGAGTCAGGGTCCTCTGAAATGGCGGAGGGTGAAGAGATTAAACCCTTCTACCGATAGGGTGATGTCAGCAGGGTCGCTGCAGCTGCCTCCCCAGGGGAAAGGGTAAGGGTAGACTGAGTGTGTGTGTGTGTGTGTGTGTGTGTGTGTGTGTGTGTGTGTGTGTGTGTGTATATATATGTGTGTCCTGTGTGTGTGTGTGTGTGTGTGTGTACTGTATGTGTGTGTGTCTGTGTGACTGTGTATGTGTGTGTATGTGTATGTGTGTGTGTGACTGTGTGACTGTGTGTGTGTGTGTATGTGTGTGTGTGTGTGTGTGTGTGTGTGTGTGTGTTTGTGTGTGTGTGTGTGTGTGTGTATGAGAAAGATGAAGAGCCAGGCAGTGTGAGCACTATCTGATGTGCTTGTGAAGGGCTGTGAGGAGATAGGCGCTAACGCAGGCAGTAATAGGCGCTAGCCGAGCGGATCAGGCGGACGCTGTGTGGCACTGGTGGATGAACGGCAGGATCAGGGCCCTGCAGTCAGAGGCCACACCGCACTGCGCCGCGCTCACCTGAAAAACACGCGCAGGTGCAAGGATGACCAGCTCACTTAAAGCCCTCCACTACCCACCGCTAGCCATGGGCACGCAGAGCCGAGGCACTCAGTGGGCTCCACATGCTACCACCTGTACCAGCCTCCCACCTCACCCCTCTCGGCTGTCAGTCACCCACTCCTCGGCAGGTGGCGCTCTCTGTACCCAGCCTCCTCCTCCACCTCCTCCTCCACCTCCTACTCTTCCACTTCCACCTCCTCCTCCTACTCTTCCACTTCCACCTCCTCCTCCTCCTCCTCCTCCTCCACCTCCTACTCTTCCACTTCCACCTCTTCCTCCTCCTCCTCCACTTCCACCTCCTCCTCCTCCTCCTACTCCTCCACCTCCTCCTCCGTTCTTTTAACATGCCGTGCACTCAGCTCGAGCGCAGCCCTCCTTGTCCACGTGTGGAGTTATTTAAATCCCACGCCGCCGGCGCCGCCGCTGCTTCCTCCAGCCGGGAGCTTATTCTTTAATGAGCCTGTCAGTGGATGACACATACCGGACTGAGCCAAGGGCCCCCCCAGCTGCTCTCCCGGGCTGCCGGCAGAGGAGTGATCCACCGAGGTCCCGACCTCCTGTACGCCCGAGTGTTCGTGCCGGGCTCACCGTCGGACAACATGCTCACCGTAACCCATACAACATGTTAATGCGGCCGGCCGCGGCGCACCCAAAACAGATGAAGGAAAGGGTGGGGGAGGTTGCAGGGGATAGAGGCAGAGAAGGAGGAGGAGGTGGAGGAGGTGGTGTAATCCCCATCCTCACACTGGAGCCCCCCTACCCCAACCGTTTTCTGCCACCGCTTAGCCTCTCTTGGGAGACCCCCTCCTGAATGCCTCGCTGAGGGGTCATTTTTCATTAAAGCATCCTTGCTTTTTATGAACTTATCTTTCCTTTCTTCCCTACCTCCCTCTCTCTCTCTCTCTCTCTCTCTCTTTCTCTCCCCTTCTCTCTTTCACTCCTCCCTGCCCTGTTGACAGCAATAGTAGCGAGTGCCGCTGAATGCATTATCATGCTCAAGGTCAGGGAGGGCAGGGAGGAATGATAAAAATGCTGTGAGCTGGCCAGGCAGAGGAGTGGTGTGGCTTAGTGTGGAGAGATAGCAGGAATCCAGTGCTCTGGCCAAAAGTGCTCCATCTCTCCCCCGGTCACCATTGCCCTTCTAAAGGCAGGGCAGCACCTGAAAGAGAACTCCTGTCACCTGCCAACTTTCGCTCTGACTACGAGCTGGCCCTTCAGCGAAATCAGTTCAACCAGGGCCTGGACCAAGATGTCTGCCTTTCATCATACTCTTAAAGGGTATCAGAGAGATTTTCTTTTTTTAATTAGGCACCAAATGGCCCATTACTTGTCATTGGTTTTCAAATGCTTTGGCATGGTGATACTATCAATCACTTTCAAGAGAAAAAAAGACTTTGCTTTAAAGCACCTGATAATTTGTTTCATTTTCATTTCAGTAAATAGCACATGAGGGTGTGTAGCTGTTTGTTGTGTGGGTCAAAAATGGGCCTATTTGTAAGAGTGCCTTTGAGGCTTGACCAAGTCTGCCTTAGACCTCAAATCACATGGCATGTCACAGTAAAGTCCTGGCATCTAGGCAAACACTTTTTTACTTGGCCTGCGTTGTAGCACTGTTCTCTCTCTCTCTCTCTCTCTCTCTCTCTCTTTATTTTTCTCGCTCTGTCTCTCTGATCCTGGGAGAGAAATGGCCCCACCGTTTCCGATAAAGGCCGATAAATAAACATGTGCCCCCATCTCCCTGCGGCCCTCCACCCTCTCTCCCGAGAGCACGCCTTCCCAGCACACTTCCTTTGCTTACAATTAGTCCATAATAAAGCGCACTTTACTCTTAATAAAAGAGAAAGGCCTCCGCCCACGCCGTCTCTCCATATGCCTCCTTCACGCTCACACATCTTCCATGTCCGGGCGGATCTCAGTGTGAGAAACACAGTCATGATTTGAGCCACAATGCCACTCCGCTCACAGCTGCAAACAATAGTGGTAAAGATGAAGATGAGGGGGAAAAAATTGTAACGTATGCGAAGAATCACGAGCATTTCCAGTCAAGTCTGACTTCCTGATGGTTTTGATAAGATTAGTGGCTTTCTTAAACAGGATGTGCAAGGGCTGCCTTTTTAAAAAGCACGCTCTATGGACAGAGAGAGAGAAAGAGAGAGGGAAGGGAGGGAGAGAAAGAGAGAGAGTGTGAGAAAAGGAGAGAGAGAACAGTTGCATAAGCGGTTTGACAGAGAGCTCCTCTCTGAGCGGAAACTTTCTCTCAGATTAGCTCAGGAGTTTATCAAAGTGACGGAATAAAGGAGATTTAACATCACCCGTATTAAATAGACATGCAGCGGTTCAATATTTAAAAAGTCCATTTGCTACGACAGAAGTGCTTTTTCATTCAAGAGCATATGGCTCATCTACCTGTTTATGGTCTCTCTCTCATCCTTTCTCTGCAGAGAAAAACACAAGACAAGAAAGGAGATCTTTTCAAAAGACATTGAAGAATCATTCAATTAACGGCAGCATGATGTAAAATAATTACTTGACTTGCTTTGCGTAATGAGAATCTCTAATTAGCCATACATTTGTTTTGTGTGAAACTCCAAAAAAAATACAGACTCCAGTTGTGAAGAGCTGGTAAGTATGTTGAAGTAACACCAGATTTCTTCCTTTTGCTCTCCCTCCCTCCCCCTTTAAGCATTGCATACGTTGAGTTGCTCAGAAGCACAATGTGTTTTCCCATGTATGCATAACACAGGATGATGAATAGTGTTTCACTCTCTCTCACTTGCTCTCTCTCTCCCTCCCTTTTTTCTGCTTTAATTAACGATGCAACAATTAAAAGATTCACAAACTAAATTGAACCTTGTCTCCCTCTCCTCCCGACTTGATTTCACCACCTGTCAAAACAACACCCCTTGTTGGAGCCATTATGCAAAACTCATAAGAACAGAACCAGCATGAGGAGAAGAAAACAGCAATTATTTCTGATATTCGCTTATTTGGGGGTTATATTGACATTTGAAGTTTGCAGAAGGAAAAAAGGCAATCTTTGTTTGTTACAACCTGGAAGGGAACAGATTGTCCTGTGGCGTTTGATAACCGGTCTGCACGTGCGGGTAAAGCCGTAGCAACTTTCCGCAGTGTTTTCATTCACTCCAACGGAGTCCCTTGGAGTTTATATTTTCCCCTTCATGAGGATGATGCGTTCTCATGTGTTGTTAAGCCTGTGTGACCCTCCATGATGATGTAGTACTTATGCCCCCCAACCCTCCCTGCTCTAGCTTGAAGCCTGTGAGGCTGCCTGCCTGCCTGGCTGGCCCCAGCACTAGTGTGCTCTGTGTGTCCCTGGGATGGAAGGCTGGGGGTTAGGGGGGGTGGGGTGGTGGGGTAGTGATGTAAGGGCCGGGGCGAGTGGTGGCTGCGCACTGTCACACTGTGTCCATTGTTCACGGGCCTCTCTCTCTCTCCGCGGCGGCCGAGCCGTGCGTGATCACCGAACTGACCGCAGCCTGCCCTCCTGCTGTAATTAGAACACGGCCTTTTACACTGACACAGGAAGGTGAAGTAGTCACATGAAGACACACACACACACACACACACACACACACACACACACACACACACACACACTTACACAGACACACAAATCAAAAACACAGCAGTTTAAGGATACATAGATGTGCCTGTACTGACATCAAAAGCATTTTATTGCCTAACTAGACTGACTGAGCTACTTCTCCGTGCGTTTCATTTCTCTCAAGCAAGCAGAAAATGAGTATAGGAACTAAACTAGCTAAAATGAAAATTAGACTAACCTAAACCAGAATCAACCGAGTAGGCTCAGTTTTTCATTAACCCATATTTGCAGTGCAAACTGCTGTCTCTGGGTCTCTTTCTGTCTCCTTGCCCCTGTGTCCAGCCACTCCTTTGGCAGCCCTTTCAGAGGCCCGGCACCTCATCAGTCCTCTAAGCAGCAGCCTGTTTAACAAATGTTCAGCCCTATTAATCTTCCGCTCAACACACAGCGTAAAATCAGCAGGCAGGAGGTTCGCCACATTGAGGTGGCCACCATTGTGTAACGTGCAGGCATGGAAAAAGGACATCTCTCTCTCTCTCTCTCTCTCTCTCTCTCTCTCTCTCTCTCTCTCTCACACAAATACACACATACACACACACACACACACACAAGGACTAATACAGACACACATATACAAACTCCAAATACAGGTCCACCCACGTGGATACACATATACGCAAGACACATCAGGCCATCATGAGAATAGTACTAGTCAGTAGTTACTATAAAGGAAAGCTTTGAACCTTTGCCTGAGCTCAGATGATGATGATGATGATGGTGGTGATTATGATGTGACTGACTAGCACAATGAACTGTGGGAATGCACTTTTCCTCCCATTGATCTTCCCCTCACTGGCATCCCAACAAGCCTGTCAGACAGACGGATGAAAAGAGCTGCATTTATCTTTTTCCTTTCTCCCTCTCTCTTTTCTTTTTTTGGACCTCATACTGATCTGTGGAGATGAGCTGAAAGCTGACCTACCTGTTGAAAAGTCCTCTTAAGACTGCCTCAATGACATATTGTCTGTGAGTGTGTGTGTGTGTGTGTGTGTGTGTGTGTGTGTCTGTCTGTCTGTCTTTCTCCGTGTGTGAATGTCTGTGGCAGTGAGAGAAGACAATAAGAAACAGAAAACCGAGAAACCCATCCACTTCAATGTAGCGTGGCTATTTTACATATACAGTTAAACAACCATCATGAGAATAGCTCTATGTGGTAACAACTGTACTGTATGCTCAGAAATATGTCTTAGTCCACCACCGAAAGATCTGTCTTTAGCAGGCCTTCTGTCTGAGACTAGGCTAGATGTTTGTGAGCGTTTGTTTCATTTGATTTGGTTTATTTTGTGTGCTGGGAACCCTCTCTTTTCGCCTCATTACAGCCTCTAATAATCCAGCTCAGTCAAAGAGCATCGCAGGGAAGAAAAACAACCTGAGTTTTATTGGATTAATTAGAATCATTCTGAAGACCACCTGCATTAGACTAAACAAGAGTAAAGAGAGATCAGCCTGGGACAGCCGATATGCTCTAAATGCTTTCAGAAACCAGGGTCTGCTTATGATTTAGCTATCTCTAATCTCAGGCCATGTGCTTTTTTCCATAAATGTATTGCATGCATGAATATTTCCAGCCATTAAATATGTAACATATGGCAAACATTCCCACCCTTCATAGCTTTGTCCCTACATCAGAGCCATTAATGGTTTGGTTGGCGGTATGATTGAATTTTGCCCAGTTAGTAAATAATGATTGATTTATTAATGACAATGACCTCGCTCATGGTAAATTAATGAGGTATTGCATAGTAATTAGTCAATGGATTCTGGTCGATAAATACCTAAAATAACAAAGGTACATGTAACTAATGGGCCTTCAGTCCATTACGTTCCTCTGTATTGATGCAGACAGATGTGTTTTCAGGAAAGGCTCCTCAAACTTGCCAACTGATTGCATGGGTGTTTAGAAATGAAGGCGATGTTTTCTGTGATTAAATCCCAAACCCATTTCCATCCAAAATGAACCCAGTTTAAGTGTAGCTAAATGTATCTTGCCACAGCAGCAACAAAAGCAACAACAAAACCCCAAGTACCCAAACACTTGTACAGCTTCCAAATAGTACACCGACCCTTCGACCACCCAAACAAGAGGAACTTGTCTGGACCATTTCCTATGCTTTATGTGAGGCATGCCATACTTGTTTCCTTTTCGGTTTTTCTTCCTCTCCCCAGGTCAGTTCAAGGCTGCATGGTGCTTGCAATCGTGTTTTATGGAGCCGTAGTTGCTCTCAGCCCTTTGATTTGCAGCCATATACATCAGGGGCAGGGCCACTTGAGAAGGAGCACAGACTCACCTGAATTTAGGAAGGAGACTTTCACGGCACTCCAGAAATTGTCCTTGGTGTGCCGTACATGAAAATGATTTTACTCTCATCAGTCTTAAGTGACACCATTTTTTTTACATATTTAATGCTTAGTCTGACTTATAGTCATGGGAGTGTCACTCTCACACGACTGTGAGACATGTTAGATAAGTGCAGATAAATAGCAGAACGGAAATATACACTTCACTTGTGATGTTGATACCTTCTAATTGAGCTGAGAGTTGCAAAGCAATTTGCAAAAAAAGTAAAGAGAAAAAAAAAGTCAGGAAATCAGGTTGCTTGCTACGTTGCTTGAAAGAGTGAATATTAACCACAAACTGTAAAGTAGAGTACCACTTGTCTGTGAGAATGCGCTAGAGGAAGTCTCAGTGGCTTTTAAAGACGCTCGATCACAGCTGAAGCATTAATTGGAGCATGCTGCTGTTACACTATGTCTGACAGGTAGCGCCGGGCCACCGCCAAACACGACTCCTCGCCGTGCTCGCTCTTTGTACAGTGGGAAGGTCCAGTTCTACCTTAGTTAGCACGTGGGCTAGTAGGCCTCAGTGACCATGCTTTGTCAGTGATAGCCCTAGGAGGTGCAGCTCAGGCTATGCCAGTGGAAGAGATTCGTGTGGTGAGCTGTTGCTAAGCTAGCTCTCAAGGTAAGTGGTTTTAAACATGTGATGCTTCTCATCAGAGAGCTCAGTGGTGCGTAGCTCAGCAGAAATGGTTGGCTGCTTTGACTTGTGATACAACAACGACATTCACAGCAATGGCTTAAAAAGCTAATCTTCAGGATGAGAAGGTCATAACTGAAACAGCACTTAAAAGCACAGAGGGGATTTGAGGGAAACATGACCATAGCACCTCATAGTCTACATAGAACTGTCCAGAAATAAATGAAATGAGTAAAACAGTGAAGCAGACAGAAATATTGCACACCAAAGGATTGCATTTTTACAAGTCTCACAGAAAACCTACATTGAGCCATTTTAATATATTCTGTCTATTACAAATGTGGCTAATTCATTATAATCAGTGAAAATTTAAACATGTCTGAAGTTCGCTGGTGAGAACACACATTGATTTCTTTCATTTCCATATTAGTTTTGGGTCCTTATCTGATGCTGCTCCAACCATGACAGCAGGGCTGCATTTTAAGTGCAAAAAGTATTTAGATTATACTTTTTTGTTTCTTTA
>NC_063202.1:26896336-26906336 GCF_017589495.1 Alosa alosa
TAATTGGAGGAATTCTGATAGGATGGGCCCAAGTAGCTTAATTATGTTGCGCTTGCCATGTTTACTGGGTAATTATTGCAACCAAAATTATGTTACAGTTCGAGAGAAAGTTCTGAGAGTTACAACTCCCTCCCCCCCAAGTGTGAGAGTACATGTAGTACTTCATAAATCAAACGAAGACAAAGTACCTCTTTTTTCTTCACTCTCGTCGCTGCTCTGCTCTGTCATGCTCCCTCTAACTATGTGTTCTCATCACATATGGATAGCTATTTAATAAATTAAACTTCTTATTATTTTGTAATCACACTTTTTTCTCTTTTCAAACCAAATGAATTAAATATAGTTTGATCCATTCAATACATTGTTTTCTGTGATAAAATTTGCCCCTTCACCCCCCGCCCCCCCCATATAACCAAAAGACTAAAAGCTCTATATTATGTGTATATTTCGGTTTTAATTATTTTCAGTTAATACTATGGAGAGGATGGACATTCTGACTAAGTACCTGTCATTGTGTCTCCTTCTTGTCTCATAGGATGGAGGATTCTAGTTTGTGCCTTGGTGTGTCCTCAGCGATCTCGGATGCTGACACCCATCTCAGCAGTGCCGTGCTCAATGGCCGCTACCCCATCAGCCAGAAGCTCCACCAGCTAACCGCTCAGCTGGGCCATGCCTTCCCTGACCTGCCGAGCCGTCAGCAGATCCCCGAAGAGAAAGCTGCCACCCCACTGGACGAGAAGACCCACGCCGCCCTGGCCAGCCAGCCAATCAGCAGTCAGATGGCTCTGCTCGCCAATCAACTGAACCGAGACATGGAGACCGGGGCACTAGGTGCTCTGAATGGCCGCGTGGACCTGCAGCAGTTTCTCAATGGTCAGAACCTGGGCATCATGTCCAAGATGAACGACATTGAAGACGACGCCCGGAAGAATCGCAAGTACCCGTGCCCGCTCTGTGGGAAGCGCTTCCGCTTCAACAGCATCTTGTCCCTGCACATGCGCACCCACACTGGGGAGAAGCCCTTCAAGTGCCCCTACTGCGACCACCGGGCCGCCCAGAAAGGCAACCTGAAGATCCACCTGCGCACCCACAAGCTGGGGAACCTGGGCAAGGGCCGCGGACGCGTCCGCGAGGAGAACCGTCTGCTCCACGAGCTGGAGGAGCGAGCCATCCTGAGGGACAAGCAGATGAGGAGCAGCCACATGCAGCCCTCCCAGACCCTCCCCCACCAGCCCCACCTGGGCCCGCAGACCCACAACCAGCAGCAGCCCGGCTCTGCCTGCGGCCTCCTCACCCCCACCAGTCTTGGGGGCACACCGGACAGCTCCAATCAGCTCTCCTCCTCCCCGAAGCCGGCCGGCGCCAACCCAGCGGAGGACCAGGGCCTCAACCCGCCCACGGGCTTCCGCTGCACCTTCTGCAAGGGCAAGTTCAAGAAGCGCGAGGAGCTGGACCGCCACATCCGCATCCTGCACAAGCCCTACAAGTGCACACTGTGCGAGTTCGCCGCCTCGCAGGAGGAGGACCTCATCTCGCACGTGGAGAAGGCCCACATCACCGCCGAGTCGGCCGCGGGCCAGGGCGACGGCAACGGAGGGAGCGAGAAGCCCGCCAACGAGTTCCGCTGCGAGGTGTGTGGCCAGGTCTTCAGCCAGGCCTGGTTCCTCAAGGGCCACATGCGCAAGCACAAGGACTCGTTCGAGCACTGCTGCCAGATCTGCGGCCGCCGCTTCAAGGAGCCCTGGTTCCTCAAGAACCACATGAAGGTCCACCTCAACAAGCTGGCCATCAAGAACAAGCCACCGGTAGGGGCGTCTGACCAGGATATGTCCTCTGTCAACACCATGAGCAGCCTGGCCCAAGAGGCCCATGCCAACCTCTACTCGCGCTACATCTCCTGTCTGCAGGGCGGCTTCCTCTCCCCAGACAAGCAGGGGCTGGCCGAGCAGCATCAGATGCTGGCCAAGGCCGGCATCGCCATGAAGGAGAAGGAGATGCTGGGCAAGCTGCTGGGTCCTGTGGCCGGCATGAGCCACGCCCTGGGGGAGAACGAGAAGCGCTCGCTCCTGGGCTGCCTCAACCTGGTGCCGCCGCTCAAGTCCAGCTGCATGGAGCGCCTGCAGGCCGCGGCCAAGGTGGCCGAGATGGACCCCCTCAACAGCTACCAGGCCTGGCAGATCATGGCCCGAGGCATGGCCATGGACCGCTCCTTCATGCCCAAGGACCAGCACCACGGCCACCATGGCCAGGACGAGGAGATGGCCAACGCGGCGGGCATGATGAACTTCAACAAAGAGAAGCACGAGTACCCCCCTATAAGCTCTGCCGACAGCCTCAAGCAGAAACAGCATGCCGAGGTCATGCACGGGATCAAGACCAGCGTTGCTGGAAGCATGATGCCCCTGAAGGAAGAGGGAGGAGGTTTTGATGGACACCGAGAGTTCATGTCCCACCATGGCGGCCTGGGTCTGGGCCAAGGCCTTGACTTTGGCCTGGGCAGCCTGAAGGAGAAGCCCTCCGAGTGCCCTGACTGTGGTCGGGTCTTTAGGACCTACCATCAGATGGTGGTCCACTCCAGAGTGCACAAGGAGCGCCGCAACGTCGAGGAGAGCCTCCAGCACAGCAACACCAACCTGGACGAGCGGCGCGGCTCAGCCAGCGACCCCGAGTCCCAGTCCATCAGCAGGTCGACCACCCCAGGCTCCTCCAACGTGACCGAGGAGAGCGGAGCCGGAGGAGGACACTCCCAGACCGGGAGCGTGCAGGACGACAGCCCCCACCCTTCCTCTCCATCTTCAGGTAGAATATTTAAGCTCTTCAGATCTTCACCACCAACACAGTGTCACAATGCGCATCACAAAGAACATCTACAGAAAAAGAAAACAAAAAACAAATCAGATGTTTGGACTAGCCTCAGACTTGCCACTGTATAAATTCCCATTGACTCTAACAACACAACAATATCCTGTCCTGTCTTATTTTCATCATTTCAATAAAATGCATAGTATGCGTTGCTAATCTCCCAGCACTAAAGGCCCATTTAGGGCAGAGGGAGCCTCCTGTCTCTGGGCCTCCTCCTTAGCCTGCAGTAGGCTCCTTGTGCCTGGGTGCCTCTCTGCTGTGGGCCTGCTCACCTGCAGTCTTTAAGAGAGGCCCTTCTCTCCTCTCAGTGTGGGGCCACTGACCCGGATGTGAGCTACTTAATGCCATAGTTCACCCAGTGACAGACCTCTTACACAATGCCTCGCCCCTGGGAGGGGGGAAGGTTGTAAGGCTGGAGATGACTAGACGGTCTTGAGGCTGTGTGTATGTGTGTGGGGGTGTGTGTGTGTGTGTGTGTGTGTGTGTGTGTGTGTGTGTGTGTGTGTGTGTGTGTGTGCGCGTGCGCGCCTTGAGTGATGTGGGGAGGGGAGCTGATCAAATCTGCCCGTTCAAAGCAGGCAAAAAGACCAAAAAAGCCACTACAAATCCGAGCTGCACATTCCAGGCATAACTCAGATACTTAACGCCTCTGTTCAAATACCCATCAAACACCCTCAATCAGACTGGCCCGGCGGCCCCAGCTTTCTCCTCTGTGTTTTCACTGCAGACAAGAGGCTTAGGCACATACACACAGACGTACACACACACACACTTATATAGACCCTTATAACCACACAGAGACACAAGTATAGAGACAGTGTGCGCCAATGATGTCCCGCTATAAATTTGTAACCCTTGGACACAAAACAATACACATAGTACATAGCGAGCGGAACAGAGAACAGTACAAGTGGTTCACTGACTGGGAGATATCCCTAAGGAGCAGCAGCATGGACAGCGCACATTACAAGTGATTAAAACATCTCCTTTACTGAAAAGGAGACAGTGAACCCACCCTCGCAGAGGAACTTAACGCTGGCAAGATAGAGTGTATGTTTAGTGGGATTAAGAGAGGCTGTTGCCAACGATTAGAGAAGTTTTAAAGGTAACTTTCCCATTCCTCGGGGTGCAGCACTTCAGCTAAGCAGTCTGCCCGTTAATTAGGTCACGACTATGTGATAATCAGTTGGTTTAAGCTAAACAAGACACTAATTAAAGATATACATATAAAGCAGGTCAAAAAAATGTGAACTTCATTTGCGGAGTAAAATGTGCTTTTAAGTCATGAGGAAAAAAAGAAGGGAGAGTGGCTTAGCTCGAAGGCTCTGAGCAACTTAATTTCTACAGTACAGAAGAAATTGTTTATTTATTCGGAGTCCTTATCATCCCCATGTAGAGAGATGGGTTTGAACATGGAATGGGCTATGTTTATTTTAATCTAAGAAATAATAACAGACAACCCCCCACCCCAATTAGGAATTAATGAAAACGAGAAGGAGATAAAACCTATTTTCTTTACTGAGACTATTAAACCTAAACACATCTCAACAGGATGGGAGGGGGTTATGTTACGGAAGTAATTATCTTCTGAATTTTAATGCAGGAAGTTTTATTTCTTTTTATTCTCTTTCTCAAGTACTTTGAATTTGTGAGATTCAGCTCGTGGCACTTGTGAAACCTAGCTGAAATTTACATATGATGGAAGAAAACATTCCAGTTTTGAGGAGCAACATTGTGGAGTTTGCTAAATACTGCACAATATACTATAATTAATCAGACAACAATTATATAATAAAATAGAATGTATTTATTTAATGTAATATAATATATTCAAATATACAGTGTATTTCTGTACAAGACATAAACTGTATGTATATTTGAAAGTAATATTCTGAATTATGAGATCCAATAACAACTATGAAATATGGATTATTTCATATTTCAGTGTTGCTCCACATACATTTAGCAAACTCCACCACACATACTGCACATATGCGTCTACAGAAAGAAAGCCTGAGGGCTCTCTATTGTTCTGTCTGGGCATGGCGATAGAGGGTGATCACAACCCAAAATCTGAAATCCCCTAGTCAGCCAGCAGGTTGAGGCGGGATGTCTCGCGCAGGGAAGGTGTGTGTGTGTGTGTGTGTGTGTGTGTGTGTGTGTGTATGTGCGTCAGTCAGGCATATTGCCAGTTCCCTCCTGCCTCCCTAAGCATGTCTTAAGGTTGACCTTGAGGGCTCTCTCTCCTCTCGCTGCAGGCAGCTGGGTGCAGGGGGGCAGGGACAGACTGGCAGAGTCACAGGTACACCCTCGCAGCTCTGCACGCGCTCAGGATGCACACACACACACCCACACACCCACACACCCACACAGACACACACACACACACACACACACACACACACACACACAGACACACACACACGTAACCGCGCCGGCAGCTCCTTAGAGGAAGTCAAGCACAGTATCACTTCCAGTCACACCGCACACTAAACGCTACAGGTGAAACTCATGAGAGGAGAGGGGGCAGTAAACACCGGCCTGCAGCTCTATCACAACCAGGAGAAAACACCGGGGTCAACGTCCTTGTTTTGTACTTTGGTGTTAGCTTCATTAGCGGCGTAAAATCGTTTTTTTCATTTGTAATGGGCTGCGAGATCAGTGTTGGGGGCTAAGAGAAGTTTTAATTAGACACAAGACGTGTGAGAAAGCATGCATTCAACCCATGTGGAGCTAGGTGTCATATATTATTGTGTGTGGGTGTCTGTTTGTGTGGGTGTTGGTGTTCTCCTGCCTGCGTGTGTGTGTGTGTGTGTGTGTGTGTGTGTGTGTGTGTGTGTGTGTGTGTGTGTGTGTGAGAAACAGCTCTAAGGGAACAGGATGTGGCTGGTTATACCTCTTTGTTTCTTTTATAATTTCCGCCAGCCCTTTAGCCCCAGACAGAAATGATTCTCTTTATTGTTCTTATTTTTTTATTTTTTATTTTTTTTTATGTCTGAAAAGAATTCACCCCCCATCCCTCTCCTCCCACCTCTTTTCCCTCCACAGCCACAGTCAAGCACTCCGCCACCTACCCGCTGCAATTTTGAGTTAAACTTGAATTACAGTAATCAACAATAACATCTCAACTGTGAAAGAAGGTCGACACAATCGCTTTTGTCTTTGACACTGCACTTGTTTAAAGACAAGGGAGGGAAGAGAGGGCTGCCTCAGAAACGTCCTTTAAAGACCTTTCTCTTCCCTCCCTCAATAATAAACCTTAAATATGCTGCTCAAGCACTAGAATTTCCTGCCCCTTTACCTCTCCCCTATATTCCTCTTTATTACATTTTCCCCATCTAGTCGTTTTTTATGGCTATAACAAGATTGGTTTGACTGGGGGAGGAATCCATTGTTCTTCTAGTTTTTCCACTTCGGACTGAGCTCTATAAACACAGGGGTCCACGTCTGATAATGTTTCTGAATAGATTATGGCTAGCCTTTGAGTGACAGACAAGACAGAAGAGTAAAAAAAGAGAGAGAGAAAGTGACAGAAAGAGAAAGACAGAGAGAGACTTATAGATGTGGCTCAGTGTTGAAGACTAGTAGCGCTACAGGCCCTATTGAAGCATGCTACAAAGCAGGGTAAAGAGGAGGTAATGGCGGTAGACATCATGTGCATATCTACAGGAAAGGGAAGAAAGGAAGACAGATGTGAAGAGCAGTCACATCAGCCCGTCAGTCACATCGGCACAGAGGGCAGCGAGCAGTAAGGCTGCACCTCCACTCATGCCTGTGTCTGTCTATGGACAAGCAGACTACAAATAGCCCTGCAACATTTAACCACAAATGGCTGAGGTGACAAAAGTAGCGACTTAAGGTTCTCTTAATGCGGTTAGGTTACCAACACATAATCTTACAATAGATCACCTCTGTGCAGCCTTTACTGAGGCAGTGCTGTTGTACTTACCTAAAGGCGCATCCACACGTGCACAAACAGATATGCACCGCATGTGCACACATACGCAGACACATACACAGACAGACAGACAGACACACACACACACAAACACACATGCACAGAACAGACAGACAGGCACACACACACACACACACATGCACAGAACAGACAGACAGACACACACACACACACACACACACACACACACACACACACACACACACACACACACATACACACATGCACAGAATAGACACACACACACACATACACACATACACACACAGAATAGACACACACAGTCAAAAGCATGCACTACCACTTCTTTTCTCCCTGATCCCCTTGCTTAAGGCTACAAACCTGCCTCCTCTTTCTCCCCCTCCTGTTGAGAATCCCCCATGTCTAAATATTTTTGAGGAGGAACAGCGTTTTACCATGGCGAGGATTAGGCGTATATCCCTGGGTCTTTACCGCTCTCAAACATGTCGGCAAAACGCTTGCTCCATACAAATTGAAATTGGATTTGCCGACTGATGCCTTAGGTAATAAAGCATGGATATTCATCTAATTACGTAATTACAATGGGTTAATTACACGTAGAGACTTACTGTTACAATGTAATTGCTGTGTAATTAAAGTAAGGAATAACCAAAACTGCCCAAGTCCAAATTAATTTTAAACACTCGACCAGTGAAGAGGACTTCACCATGGCTGCCACTACTGTGCAAGGCAATGCCCGGTCAACTCGCTGACCTTACATTTTATTTCACTTCAATGTGAGCGATGCTTCGTAGCTTCGTGTAACGTGCACTCCCTAGCGTCTGCGCCGTCAGGATGAGGTGCAGCCATGGAGGAATATGTAAACGGATTATGAATATGAGTGTATGAAAGGCCAGGGGCTACATGGAGGCAAGCTGTGAATCCCCACTCAAGTGTCAAATGGAAGCCAGCCACCGCTTGTCCGCGTCTTCAAAGCCCCGAGACTGCTGTTGAGGACTGAGCAGGTATCTGTGCTCAGCACAGAGGGCCATTTCAGACACCCCTCTCTCTCCCTCTCCCTCGCCGTCTCACTCTCTTTAGCCACAAACTTGAAATTGAGGACACTTTTCTGTGATTTCTGCACAAATTAGAGAGGCCTGACGGAAGTCAGTGTTGCTAGTTTCTCTTTCACTCAGTCTGTCCTCCTCTATCCATGTAATACCTGTGCTTAGCCCCCCACCCCACCCCTTATATTCATTCATTTATTTATTTATTCATTTGTTCTAATCTCTCAGCCCTCCATTTTCTAACTTGTGGTTCCTGCTCTTTGAAGATTTCAGCATCAGTGTGTTTTTTTTCTTTCCTCTTCTTTCCCCTTAGTGTCACTGAATGTGAGAAGATGTCAGTGTGTACGAGGCAAATTCATTACTGTGTTATATTTCAGTACACTGGGTCAGGCCTCTGGTCTCTTTAAATGATAAAAGTTCTATTCAATGTGCTAATTGTCAGTGTGCGCCACTGATTGACACATCTTGGATAAATGTAGACTTAGTATTTTTGCACACGCTCGAACAATATAAAAGGGCAATTTATTTCCCCCTTTGATTTGTCTCGCATGCTCACTTCTCTCTCTCTCTCTCTCTTTCCCTCTCTTTCCCTCTCTTCATCTCCCCCACTCTCACTCTCCCGCTCCCTCTCGCACTCTCTCTTAGACTCAATTTGTAAATATTACCCGTTGAGGGAATTAGCATTGCTTTTTTAAATATTTTAAAATTCCAATTGTATTCCAAAGTGTATATGAAAGCGCTGCTGTGAGTGTCGTCTCGCCATGCTCACCGTATTCCTGGGAGGCTATCACCGGGCAGTCCTTATGAAACATTTATCAGGCTGTTTTATGTCTTAATGATCCTGTTAGGATTCCCCGCTTGACTATAGACAAAAATGTACTGTTAAGAGAGGAGGGGAGGGGAAAGGGAAGGAGAGAGAGAGAAAAGAGAGAGAGAAAGAGAGGGAGAGGGAGAGGGAGAGGGTGAACATCATGCTGTATACCAACCAGATTTTAATTTCACATCTTTGCCAAAACATTGCTTACCTTTCTCCCAAACAAGCCTCCTTGGCACGGACGGATATTTTTTCACCAGCCAGTCCATTTCTGTTTTATGTTTTTGTAATTAAAACATAATATTTATCTTTCCCTAACAGAAGGTTGCTTTACTAGTCTAGGTAGAGAGTGTGAATATTAATAATTTTAAGACAGCAAAATGATATTTCTTCTACTGAGGGTGACATAAAGAGGCGAAAAAAGAAGAGTGCCATTTTATCATCTGAATGTTAGTCATTTAGAAAGTAAGCCATGGAAGGGCAGAGCATGGAGGAGGGCTGTGTGATAAATGGCCATGAGAGGGTTACACACTGTACGCATCAAAGCAGAGTGCACACACACACACACACACACACACACACACACACACACACACACACACACACACACACACACACACACACACACAAACTCCCTTACACAATCCCACCCTCCAAACAAACTGCCGAAACTTCAAGTCAAAGTTGAATATGCAGACGGCTCGATGGCGCATCGTTCTGTTTTTCTTTCTGTCTCTCCTTTCATGTCTTTTCTTTGCCCCTTTTTTGTGCTCCTGATGGGAACGTTGACTCAGAGGAGGATCGCAACAGTGACAGCTGTCTGATTCCGTCAATGGCGAATTCCACTGGAATGAGACGCTGCTCTCGCCCGCCTGCGAACACAAGCGGGAGGGAGGACGTTTTGTTTGAACAAGTGAACTTGGGCATGATTGGGGAGCCTCCCGTGTGAAAAAGCAGCCGAATACATTGACCTTTGTCTCATTAAATATGGACGACCAGCCATATGATACCATGACAGAAGAATCCTCTCCCTCTTTCTCTCTGCTTCTCTCTCTCTCTCTCTCTCTGTCTTTTCATCTCTCTAACCCCTCCTCCTTCGCTTCTCTCTGCTCTCACACTCAGTCCGGCCTGCTCTGGGAGCATGTAAAGTAAGGTTATTATAAAGATTAAAATACTGTACAGTATTTAGCCTAAAAGACATTCATATCCAAGATTTATCCCCCATTGGTAGCCATGACAGCATAGGGCAAAGGGGGCATTTATTACACACTGATGAGTACCAAACCCCCTCTCTCTCTTTCTCTTCTCTCTCTCTCTCTCTCCCTCACCCCCTTGCTC